>NC_056737.1:860641607-860674107 GCF_019279795.1 Protopterus annectens | reverse complement strand
CACACACACACACACACACACACACACACACACACACACACACACACACACACACACACACACACACACACACACACACACACACACACACAGACACACACACACACACACACACACACACACACACACACACACACACACACACACACACACACTTTGTCTGTGAGTCCCTCTCTGTCTCACTCCATCTGTCTATCATTACATATATGCACACATTTATAAAATGCGTTACAGTTTCTGGCCTCAGTCTGTATTGTGAGGTAATACCACTTCTGGCCTCATAGTCTGTATTGTGAGGTAATACCACCAGACTACAACCTTCTCTGTGATTTCTGATGGTTACCTAAAATGTCTGCTGTCAAATAGAAGACTTCAGTATTTTCACACATTTCAGTTTTTCAGTCCTGTGAGATCTTTCAGATATCTTATACCTTCTTTCATTATTTTCCTCTGGAGGGTTCCCACTCAACTACTCTACAGAAGTGCTGCATGGCTTGTGATGTATTTCCTGTATTGCTTGCTCTTCCTCTTTTGCAGCACGTTCACTGTATATCTGTATATTGTACATATGGCACAAATTGAATGCACTAACCAACAATTGTATCCTCCCAGTGTCTCAAGCAATGCATTGCTTTCCTCCTTTTAGGCACACAGTTAACATTTCGGCATATTACTAGCTGTTCTTGCCCAAAGCATTTAGGAGCTTTTTGTCCTTTAGTAACATGGACGCAGTCCTGAGGTAAATGTCTGTTTCCCCATCCATAGGTCTAAGCTGCACTTGAAAATGGACAGGGGTGAACTTTGTTTTATGTGGTTGGGGAGTCTGTTCCAGAGCAGCGGTATCCTCTGCAAGATATACCTGTCCCTTCAAATCATCCTGTTGATGTTGCAGAACAGATTTAGATGTCTAGACTGAGTATTTCTGATGGCATTTATCTTGCTGAGGTGCAGTAAGAATGGGTCAGAGGGTGCCTTGTATGCCAGACACAGGTCGCCTCTTAGCAGTCTATAAGATATCAAGTATAGTAGCAGAGCTTTGAGTCAGTCCATGCAGGACATGTTGTTTATGCCTTGTATCATTTTAGTAAGGTATCTCTGTCTATGTTCCAGTTGTTGCATGTGTCTGAACAGATACATACCAAAGGGGGCATTTAATTCAATAATTGGCCTAATGAGGGCTGAGTAAAGGGGGGGCAATGACATCCCTAGATCAAGACACAATCTCTTTGATTATAAGTTGTGCAATATAGATGGATTTTCTTACAACAGTAGATGCATGTTGGTCAAAAATGAGGTCACTGTCCAATTAAGTTCCCAAATCCCGAAATGAGTAGGTCATCTCTTGGGGCGAATTGTCAATGTGGTAGTTCCATAGGATAGATGAATTCCCAAAGGATACAGTAATGCATTCTTTATGCATTTAGTTTCAGTTCATGATTTTGCAACCAGTACCTTGGAGGTAACACCCCCTATTTTGATTGTTTGCGTCCTATTTTTGAGTGCACTGGGTATCTAGCAGGTGTCACAGAAGTTTATACCCAGTTTATTTAGCTTTTTTACTATTCCTGAGTGGGGAATTGTGGCAATGTTTTGGTCAAGTTGAGGTATGTGGTGTGTACCATTTTGCTATCATCCATTGCTTTGGTGAACTTTTCAAAAAATCCATCAGGCTGAGTAAGCATAACCTGCCCTTGATGAATCCAAACTGACAGAGGTCCCGTGTTTGAAGGTTCCCTGTGCCCAGATTGATTAAAAAAGGATAAGTCTTTCCATGGCTTTGCATATGAGGCAGGTTAGATTTATGTGTCTGTAATTGCTTTAGTATGTGGAAGGTCCTCCTTTATGCAGGGGAATGACTGTAGCGGTTCACCATTCACTTGGTACAAAACCTGTATGGAGGCTGAGATTGAAGAGTGCTGTTAGGAGTGTGGCCAAATCATGCGTCATACTATTTAAGATGAATCCAAGGATACTGTTAGGACCCATCGATGCAGTGTTTTTAGCTTTTCATAAGTTCATAAATTAGGACTAGGCTAACTGCTCTTGGGAGCCATTTTAAGTCTAGCCAATTACCCCACTGAGAATCAAACCCTGAACCTTGTGTTTGTAAGGTAAACACCTTAACCATTACACCAAACTCTTTTTCATAGCACTTTTAGGATTTGGTCTTGTGTGATAGCTGGAGGCAAGCCAGTTTTAGTTATATCTTGAGGGACAGAAAGAGGAGAGGGAGGGGTAAAGTTAGAATAACATTTATTGGCTAGTAGGTTTGCTATATCTTCAGCTTCAGTGTAGATAACATCATTCACAACCATCTCAGTGCATTTGAGATTATTAACATAACTAAAAAATACTTTGTGATGGTCTTTGGCTTTGGTAGCTATTTTAGCCTTAAACGTAGCTTTGGTGAATTTTATTAAGCTGAGTTGTTTGTTTATTTCAGTGACAAGGGCTTTAATATTCTGGGAATTACTCTTCTTACTTTTGGTCATAATTCTTTTCCTTTTATTATAAAGCTTGTTGATATTATGGTTCCACCATGTGGGCTTGTTTTTGGGGTTTGCTCCACACTTACTCCTGTGGGGTACAGCTACAACTATGCAGGTATGCTGTTGTGGTATATGTTTCTGCATATTCAGTGGCATTAACTGGGCTTGATGGGGATTTGAAGCTTGTCAGTGTGATATGTAGGAGTAGTTAGTTTGCCTTAAAGAAATTTATAAAGTACCCTTTATGGAAGGGCCCTCTAGTTTCAGTTTTATTTTGAAGGAGAGTACTTTATGGTCAGACCTAACAAGTGATGAAGATACACAAGGGGAGGGTGCAAGATGCTCCCATATTAGTAAGGACAAGAACCAAGATGTTATTCACCCTAGTGGGTACTCTGACTAACTGTTCCAGGTTGTTTTTTATTGATAAAGTCCAGGAATCTATGTACTTGTGTCTAGTGATGGTGTAGGTTCCCAACCTAGGGTTGGATAGCTTAGATTACCTAGGGAAATAGTACTGGGTTTAATGCTGAGTGATTCTAGTTTCTGTAGATAGGCATTGTGGCTTTCCTTTGTCAGCGGTGAAGTTCTAGAGCTAGTTAATATATGGTGTGGGACCCTTCTGATGGTTACTTGGAGTTCTAGAGCTAGTTAATATATGGTGTGGGACCCTTCTGATGGTTACTTGGAGTTCTAGAGCTAGTTAATATATGGTGTGGGACCCTTCTGATGGTTACTTGGAGTTCTAGAGCTAGTTAATATATGGTGTGGGACCCTTCTGATGGTTACTTGGAGTTCTAGAGCTAGTTAATATATGGTGTGGGACCCTTCTGATGGTTACTTGGAGTTCTAGAGCTAGTTAATATATGGTGTGGGACCCTTCTGATGGTTACTTGGAGTTCTAGAGCTAGTTAATATATGGTGTGGGACCCTTCTGATGGTTACTTGGAGTTCTAGAGCTAGTTAATATATGGTGTGGGACCCTTCTGATGGTTACTTGGAGTTCTAGAGCTAGTTAATATATGGTGTGGGACCCTTCTGATGGTTACTTGGAGTTCTAGAGCTAGTTAATATATGGTGTGGGGCCCTTCTGATGGTTACTTGGAGTTCTAGAGCTAGTTAATATATGGTGTGGGACCCTTCTGATGGTTACTTGGAGTTCTAGAGCTAGTTAATATATGGTGTGGGACCCTTCTGATGGTTACTTGGAGTTCTAGAGCTAGTTAATATATGGTGTGGGACCCTTCTGATGGTTACTTGGAGTTCTAGAGCTAGTTAATATATGGTGTGGGACCCTTCTGATGGTTACTTGGAGTTCTAGAGCTAGTTAATATATGGTGTGGGACCCTTCTGATGGTTACTTGGACATGAATGAGCTCTAGTGCATCACAGAATGTTGAGCGTTTATAGGTGAAGGGATGCGGTGTGTGTTTGGTGTTTACCGTACGAAAGGTGAATGTGAGATCTCACAGTTGTTTATATATGTTTTGGGCAATGTATGTGTGCATGTGTGGTACTTTCCCCATGTAAGAATATATATATTTTTTGTGCGTGCAAGTGGTGAGTGAGTAAAATTTGTGTATGTGTGTTCATATGTTTGTGAGGAGTAGGAATGGTGATATGAAAACCAGTCAAGTTTACTGAGTCTATGAGTCTTTAAACTAGCTGACTCTCAAATTGTTTACCATTAACCTTTAGGACCTTTCTGCTGCAGTTGCTTCTTTCTAGTTTTAGGTTACAGGGAAGTAAAACAATATTAGTTGCCCTGTGACTTTTATTACCTAAAAATGTATAAACAGGTAGCTTTCTTTTGTCATAGAGGGAGTTGGTATGGGATCTTTATGAGTTATTTGGATGTGAAAAAGTCTAGTACATCATGTTGCTTTACCAGCTTGATGTGAGTCTGTTCTGGATGTAGACTGAGACATCTCCATCTTTTTTGCCCTCCCATACAGTAGCTGGTCTAAATGTGTGGAAGGTGTTATAGCTCTGCACAGCCAGAGTGCTCTCTGCTATTTTAAATCGAGTCTCAGTCATCACTACACAGACATCAATGTCTTCCAGGCTGAGAAGAACTTGTAAGGATTAGAATTTGGTAAATGGAAAATGGTAAACATTTTATCATAAATGGTAAATGTTTTATCATAAAACTAAGCTCATGATGATGATTGTAAATATGTTATGATATCTAATGTTTGTAAAATTGTTTGTTCACAAGAATCCTGCATTGACTGTACCATCTACACTGAAACAGTCATGCAGTTCAACTTGTTTTATTCTTTGTATATCATCTGTCTAACATTATCATGTAATTGCCTTGACACTTCACATCTGAGCTAAACATACTCTGTATATTGTTGTACTATGTTGTAGGTATGACTATACCTTTTAGAAACTTTATATCCTTGTCTCTCAAGCTAGTTTTCACTATCTTTTTCTGATTGTTTCTATGACTTCATCTTGACCATGGTGCTAGCCCCGCTCCGTTCGCCCTCACTACGCTCGGGCTCACTTCGCTCCTGTACCCTACCCCCATTCCCACACACCCCCATTACAATTACCTTTATACCTAACTATCCCTTCCCTTCCTGTCCCACTAGCCACTACAATTCCACTTCCTGCCTATTGCCACAACCACCGTTTCTGTCAATCTTGTCAACACCACTTCCTCTGTACCACTGTCTCTCTACCTACTCTATCTGACCATATTTTATTCCATGTATTATTTTCTAATATCTTCTACACTACTCCTTATTCTCTCTATCTCCACCTCTTACCACTCCAATCTCTCTGACCCACTCCTATGTTCACCAACTTCTGACTCATACAACATATATCCAACTACTTCATCTTTTACTGTCTCCCCTAATCTCTTTACTACCTCTACCTCAAGTCTATATAAACTATCCATAATACAGGTTTTTAAACCTTCGCACAAAGCTAAGTCAAAACTATACAAACTCCATCTAGCATCTACTACACACTCTCTCCTCACTAAAAACCTGCTTTGTTCTAGAGATATCCATCCCAAACCTGTCCCTGGCCCCTCTTCTCTCCCCAAAACTACCTCTACACTGCTCCCATCTTGCTCCTCTAACAGTCACCAACCTCAGTCACAACAATCATCTCCATCCAAATACTTAACTATTTACTCATTGAATATTCAGAGTCTATCAAATAAAGTCACTGAGCTGCACTCATGGATAGCTCTCAATACCCTTCACATCCTCTCCCTATCTGAAACCTGGCTCAAGCCGCAAATCTCAAATAGTGAAATACTCCCACCAGGTTATAATATCTTCAGATCTGATAGACCTGTAAAAAATGATGGTGGCCTGGCCATCCTCTACTCAAACATTCTTAACCTCTCACCATATCCTTCCCCAATTCCTGACTTCCTCCCAGCTGAAATCATCATCCTTAACTGCCATCTGAATCCCCACAAAAAAACTTGCAATTGCCTCTATCTACCTTCCTCCTGGTAACAATATGCACATTCTTGAAAACATCCTATCCTGGTTCTCCCACAACATACCATATGAGACACTTATCCTTGGTGATGTCAACATTGATTGGTCCAAACTCACAACTGCCTCCCCCCAACTCAGTATCCACCTACACGGCTTCCACCAACTTATAGCATCCCCCACTCGCTTCCATAAAAATTCCACTTCCAGCTCCATCATAGACTGGATCCTTACCAATGTCCTCCACCAATAACACAATCCCACCACCTTACCTGACTCCATCAGTGATCATCTCCCTACCACCATCTTAAGACACTACTCCCATATTCCTAAACCCCACCTTATCAAAGACTGTCGAAAACTATCGACTTTCAATTCACCCCAATTTAACTCCATTCTCCACAACATAGATTGGTCCATCCTAAAACACCTCCCCCTAAACGATGCTGTAAGCACTTTCAATAGCATCTTCATGAATACTCTAAACTCCTTAGCTCCCTCTAGGAAGATCAGAGTAAAATCAAACCATGCTCCCTGGCTCTCCAAAGAGACTAGGTCCCTTATGAAACAAAGAGATCATGCTTGGAAAACCTGGACTAAAACTAAACAACCACATTTTCTTCAAAAATACAGACAATGGAGGAACCTTGCAAAAAAACATACAACTAAAGACAAAATGTTATACTATAGCTCTGCTCAGCTTAACAATAAATCCAATCCTCAAAAATTTTGGTCAACTCTCAACAACATCCTCTATCCTGGGAAGCTTTCTAATCCCTCCCCATACCCTAACTCTTCCTCTCAGGAAAGAGCTACCCTCCTGAATAAACACTTTATCTCTTCCATCCAAAAGCTGGTAACCTCTAAGCCAAACTCTACTTTGACACCCAATTTTCCAAGTCCCACTAACGCAACTTTGTTTTCTTTTGAGCCAGTTCCCATTGCTTATATCAAATCTCTACTACTCAAGCTAAAACCTTGCTCTCCTTCCACTGACAGTCTATCTCTTACATTCCTCAAACTTGCTGCTGACTCAATTGCCTATCCTGTATCTATACTAATTAATCGATCTATTCTGGAATCAACTGTCCCCACACTTTGGAAATCTTTCTTCACTATCCCTCTTCATAAAGGTGGAAACTCCACTGACCCCTCAAACTACCGACCCATTGCCTTTCTGTCCCCCCTCTCCAAGATATTAGAAAAATGTATTCACTCACAGCTTCTCAATCACCTCCTCACACACCACTTACTTACCCCTACCCAACATGGATTGCGTCCTCACCACAGCACCACCACTGCCCTCCTCTCCTTCACTCATATCATTGCAGAGGCCCTAGACAACAATAAACTCATTTCCTGTCTCTTCCTAGATCTCTCCAAAGCCTTTGATACTGTCTCTCATCCTCTACTACTATCCAAACTTGCAAATCTCCACCTATCCCCCTCCACACTTGCCTGGTTTAATAGTTACCTATCTGGCAGGGAACAATCTGTCAAATGGCTCTCATCCTCCTCACCTTTCCTTCCCATCTCCACTGGTGTTCCCCAAGGCTCCATCTTGGGACCCCTTTTGTTTAACATCTTCACCAATGATCTTTACACCTCATGAAAAGAATCCTCCCTTATTCAGTATGCCGATGACTCCACACTTATATCCATCTCAAATAACATTCCTGAACTACACTCCCTGACACAACAGGCCCTACTATCCACTGAACAATGGCTCTCTCACAACCTATTGATTCTAAATCCCAAAAAGACCAAACTCCTACTTTTCCTTCCCTGTTCTCTTTCTCATCACAAAACCTCCTTTTTTATTACATATTCTAACAATACAAACATCCAATCTGACACCCACACAAAACTCCTATGGGTCATTATTCATGAACTCAGGTTCAACCTACACAAACTCCAATGTATAAAAAAAACAAACCAGCAACTAGGTCTGCTATATCGGAACAAACAATTCCTAACCCCTGAATCTAGACTTACTCTGGGCCAGGCACTCCTCCTCCCCTCCCTCTTATACGCCGCCCCAGGTCTTACCAATATCCAGGCCTCCACTCTAAACAAACTGCAACAGACTTACCATAAAATAGCCAGATTCATTACTAACTCCCCATACAACTCACACCACTGCATTTCTTTAAACTCTCTTCAATGGCTTGAACTTCTCCAGTTTCTGCTATCTTATCAATTTCATATGCTACACTCTATTCTTTATAAAACCTCCCTCTGTCCATCTCTATCTTCCTTAGTCTCCATCTACATCCCATCCCTGACCCTCCGTACTTCTAACCAAACAATTACTTGATATCTACCACCCAAAAAGTTCAGTAGGCAAAATACTCTACAAACACTCCCTTGCCCATGCTTGGAACAAACTTCCCCTTGACTTACGTTCAATCTCCCACACCTCACACTTTAAAAATGAACTAAAAGCTTATTTTCTCAATTCCAGAACCTGCCCTTGCCATGACCCTACCTAGTCTTCCTTCCCTTTATGTACCCTGAAAAGGACCATACTTAGTACCTCATTACACCTCTCTTTCCAATGTGTCTGCTATGCATTTGCACAATTTTATACAAACAAAAAATGTTTATTGTTGACCTGTTGAACTATATCAATGTAAAATTGTTACTTAGCTTATTTTTAATGCAACTTTAACTTTATGCATGTAACCCAACATATATGTGAATCATTTTGCTATAACTGCTATTATATCAATACTGTTTAAAATTGTACTTGTTTTAAAATGTATTACTGGTGCTTTTCTCCCCGGGTCTCCACTGAAAATGTACCATAAGCCCAGTTGGACAAACCCAGTTAACAAATGTCAATAAATAAAATAAATAAATAAATGTCTTTTATGCGGAGCTTTTCTACCCGGGCCTCCGCTAAAAAAGGACATGTGTCCAGTCAGACTTTCTCGGTAATCAAATGTAAAATAAAAATAAATAAAATAAAAAAAGAAATTTCTTGTTCAGGATAATAGCATTGATTAGTAACACCTCTGTATTTTCTTTTGCTTGTTTCATTATGTTGGTAGGTTTATCAAGCTGGCATTGCCTAAAAAAAAGCACTATGGGGGTGGATACTATCTTTGCCAATAATCAAAACCCTTGAGGGGCCATATATAGGCAGGGTTGCCAGACATTCCTATTTGAGCGGGACTGTCTGGGGATCAGCAGCCCGATCCTGAGTCCCACACTGCCAGTTAAAATCCCTGCGAAACAGCCTCCACTTTGTTTTTTTTTTGATTGGCCCATATGCCGGTATATGAGCCAATCAAAAAAATCGCAAAACGGAGCTACTTCTGTTTAGTTCTGCATTGAACAGAAGAGGGTCCGCTGTGCAATTTATTGATTGGCTCGTATACCGGCATAAGGGCGAATCAAAAATCGTCAAACACTGAGCTACTTGTGTTTAATGTGGAACTGCAATGTTTTATTTTTGGTATTCACTTAGTGCACTTAGTGTGAAAGATCTTTTTTTTTTTTTGTCCCTACCTGGCTCGTCGGAAATCTGGCAACCCTGGATGTAGGTCATCCTTGGTGAATCAGTGTGTTCTGTTGATCATATCCTCCCAGGCTGAAAAATATTGGTCCCACTTTGAATGACACCAAAAACTAAGCTAATTATTGTCAATTATTTTTGGCTCATATCGCGACATCATCCATGGAGAAGGTAGAATGCTACTCTATTGTAGGGTCATCACTGCCTTGGACTCACTAATTTGATAGCAAAATCAGTGCAAGCAGTATCAGTCCACTCAGTATTAAACAATTTTATCAAAGGTCTTTAAGCCTGGTGAGTAGTTTAAGGGGAGACACTCTGCAAAATACTACTCATGTGCTTATTGTCAACAGTCAAAAAATGGGGCGAGGGAAGGAATTATGTTTCCAAATTATCATAAGGGGCAGGCAACATCAGATACACTGGATTTAACAACACATTGCAACAGAGAGAAAACATTTAGACCCTTAGCTCTGAGATGACTGGCCTGAAACTGCCCCATTGCAAAGACAAGTCTTGAACTAGCCTGACATAATCTCAGTACACAAGAATGAAACCATGTCTTACTGTCCTGGCCCCTTCAATAAACACATTACACCAAATGGCATTTGATGACCTTTATTAAACTTCCATAAACATAACTTTATTGACCAATATTTTCAGTTTTTTATCACAGCTTAAACACTCATATATCTGTTGAGTAGAGCAGTGTGACCTCACTCACCCTGACCAAATAAGCAGCATCCTTACCTCTGCTTGCTTATGTCACTTATCAGGCAGCATCCTACCACTCACTCATTTTCATTTCCCACTTATTGAATTAAACATCCAAATAAATAAGCAGCTTCCTCACCTCCACACACTTACTCTTAATTATCAAGCAGCGTCCAACTGCTCACGTTCAATTCCAAATTCATTGAAATGAACATCCAACACCGGGGGGGAACAGAAGAGGGACAAGCCTGCCCCTCTTCTCCACCCACCAGCCTAACCAGGATGTTCCCCCTCCTTCATACCAAAACTTCCAACAAAACTTACTAAAATAAACCTAACCGTATATTAAAAAGGTTGAAGCCAAACATCATTTGGTATACTCCATCCTATCTGAACCAAACTGGATCTCTGTCTTCAACTTCCCAAAGCACTATCATATAAATACCCAAAGCAGTCAGTTGCCTAAACAGATGAAATTAAACTGATGATCCTTCACCAATGCCAAAGTGATCCACATACCTTCTATAATGTCTGTAATTCAAAACATATCCTCACTTATCCTACTACCAATGGTAGCTTTGTAATTATTCCCAAGTCATTACCTGGCAAATGTACCACCAAAACACTAAAATCCCAACACCATCTGAAACAAAGCAAACCCAACTGCATGCCATCCTACCTAATCACAATGTCCGTCTGCCACCCGAAGGAGATCATAACCAAACTGAGATTTCCTTTTCTAAAAGATCAATTTAATAATAATAATAATAATAATAATAATATAACCATTATTCCCACTATGTATTATAAAGCAAAACATCTAATAGCATTTATTGACCAAGGAACCACCCACTTTAATGACTTTAATACATCTATAAAGCCAATACCCCCCAGATTGTAACCCAATAAACCTCCATTTCTCAAAGCCAACACTCATACCAAAATTAATCTTATCAATAGCCACAGTCTGTCAGTCTTAACACTATCATATGAACCCCAACCCATTCAAACATATAAACCACTGTCCAAGATTTAGTAAAGCTGCATAACCCTGTCACCTGTGCCACAATAATAATCAAAGCTAAACCCACCCTTAATCTGTTCTTGCCCCAAAATTTCACCCTTTGAGTTTTTTTTTTTTTTTTTGTAATCACATTACCTTCACAACTGATAAATCAAACAAACCATGTCCTGCATCCACGAGCAACCCCAGAAACACAATGCCTTGCTTAGACCTTAAAACGTCTGCTTAAACAATGGACACCTGTTCCTTACACAGCCCCAATACACACGCATACCTTGCAATGCTCTGTCAAACCCTTCACTGACTGGCAACCCACTGCTGCCACAGCCATTGAAGAACAGCACTAAACTCTCAAAGTAGCACAGACCACCGAGCAACATGTCTGCATAGTTCTTGCCACAGGAAAACTTAAACCCATCTACCATACCCTCAAAATCCAACCTAGCATCACATTGTTGTGACTCCACCACACCTGTAGACAACCCCTAACTCCCCATAAACAATCTCCAAACCTGCTTTACCCTAACCCTAACACACCTCATCCTCACCTGCCCCCACTCTACTCCGAAACTGCACCAACTCTGAGGTACCTTAATGAGCACCTAATAAGGTAAGATTACCTGAGACCTCATTGTGCACCACTCCAGCAGCTGTTAACATCCACCCCAGCAGAATTCTTCACCTTTCGAGTCCACTTCCTTCAGGCCACTGATTGATGGCCACTCTGTTCTCCCCCATATGAAACCTCATTGTGATCTGCAAAAGAAAAGGAGACTGTAAATCCCCTGCCCACACACAAATCAAAACTTTTTAATGACAACCTTCCCCAACTGCTAAAAGTTCATGTTCCTCGAAGCTCTACATCTAAAAAGGCCGTCACACATTCCGTGTAAGCAAGTTAACTAATATTAATGGTAAGTAGAACTGAATCATTATTTCTTAACAAGCCTATTCTATAAATAAAATTATCACACTTTAAGCATCCTATGAGCATAATAGTTAATGTTGTCAGTAAGCCATTGGAAAGTGATCCACCATTCACCCATATGTACTACATTATGAGTGGCCCACCATTCACCCATATGTACTACATTATGAGTGGCCCACCATTCACCCATATGTGCTACATTATGAGTGGCCCACCATTCACCCATATGTACTACATTATGAGTGGCCCACCATTCACCCATATGTACTACATTATGAGTGGCCCACCATTCACCCATATGTACTACATTATGAGTGGCTGCATTCCTCAAAATGGAGATGGAAAGAAAGACAATAATCAGGGTAAAGAAAATGAAACCGTTCTATACCTCTGCCAGCCCAACAAATTATGCAGCCTGCAACACCATCTGTGTTAAAAGGGGAAGCTTACGTAACATAACTCCCCCTAACATGACCAAATTTACCACAAATTTCAGATGAGCAGCATGGACATAGTAGCAGCAGCACTCACCGCCACAGAAAAACCGTTATCTTCACTCAATCACTCATTCTCACATAAAACAAACACACACAGAGCCCTCTTTTACAGCATCCATTTACTTACCACTTCAACTTGCTGAAAGGGCACCATACTTAACATTATGTATGTCAAGCACGCTTTGCCTGTGGACTTCCTTGGAAACAAAGTAGCACAAACTGGTACAAATAATCTCAGTTGTGACCATGAGAGTACCTGAGACTGAATGCAAGCACTCTAATGAATTCAGTGAAAGAAATATTCACTAAACTCTGACCCCCCACCACCCAGCAACTGCCTGCCCACCCTACTTTTGACACACAAGTACCCCTCCACATTAAGAGCCATGTTAAAAGTCAGACCTTACATGTGCTGTCCTGCTAACATTTGCCTTGCCTTCAGTCTCTCAGAGAAAGTGATGGAAAATGAAATACTCCATCCTTTTCATTGGCCATTTTAGGTTAATTACCTTGGAAGGATGATACCAAAAGCATTATGTTTTCCATTTCAGCCCTTTCATACCTACAGGATCTGTACCCCCCAAAATGGCCTCCAATCAAAGGTGGGATGCAAACCCTGTACCTTGTGTCTATGAGGCAAATGCACTACACTATGCCCCCCCTTAATAACTACATTAAGCTAGCTGTCAGATCTGGGTACTCAAAAATCGAGAACCCACCAAAGTTTAAAAGACACACCTAAATTATGAGATGAAATCCATCCATTCTGCCACATCTGGGCAGAAGCAATGTCCACTTACTGTAACTAAATCACTTAAAAAAGACCCGCTTGGATCACAGTAGCTCGAGCAGGCAGTGTTGAACAACTACCTTCACCAAATGCAGTCAGTGTTAGACACTACCTTCGCAAAATACACGGTAGTGATATACTAAAAATGACAATAATCCACTTCACGATCTAATGTGAACACAGGTTTAATGCAAACACAGGTTTAGCGCTTTCATCTACCAAAAGTAGACTTCTTCAGAACCAATGATTACAAAGATTCAAATGCATATTTAAAGTAAATTTGGCGCCAAAAAAAAACAATTAATAAATCAATGTTTTTTTCAATTTGCTTGCAAAACTATTCACATATTTTCATACATTCAATAACACTTATGTGAAAATGAAACAACTTATAAATCTTCTAAAAATCTACTATATAACAGTATAAAAATACTATAAAAAATAGTTTATATACAACTAAACTTACATTTCAAATACCCTAAAAACAGAAGCAATCAAAAAACTTAGTATTGTTTCCATCACAAAATCTAAAAGTTCTAAAAATGGAGATTCCTATACGAGTTCATACTATATGTGTGACATACATAATATATGGAATTCTAAACTGTAATGTACACCTAATAACATTTATACCTCTCATGAAGATTACAATGCTACAACTACTAATAATGTGTATTCACCCTCTATCTAATAGGAGAAAAGGTTTTATACTAATATTGTCGTTTAGACCTGGCCAAGAAGTGGCATCACACATTATCTGCCATTTTGACTCCAAGCATGACAGTCCTACCTTCCAATTCCCCCCGTGATCACTCACCCCAATTTGGTCAATAATCTTGAAAATAAAGCCATGTTGGGATCCCTTCTCAATAATGTGCTTACTTAGTGCATTCTTCATATCACCTTTTTAATTTTATATAGATGTTCGTATATACGAGTTTTTAGCTTCCTTTCCGTCTTACCAATGTAGTAAGCTTGACAAGCAGAACAGGAAGCCAAATAAACCACCCGCATGGTGTTGCAATTCCCCTTTTTTCCATAACATGTGGTTCTATTGCTATTGGCCAGTTTAGTAATCCTGTTGACATTGATATACTGACAGTACTTGCAACTACCACATTTACTGGTATGTTCGTCTTGTATGCTCCTACCACCCTTGTTCTTCTTCATTCCACCTTCTATAATTCTTTTAAGATTGAATGAGGTTTTAAATACACTAACAGGATGGTTTCCTAGTACCTTAACAATATCGTCCGTACTTGAGAATACATCCCAATGTCTTTTCAAGATCTCCTTAACCAAATTGGAGTAGGGGTTAAACATAATCACACACACATTTCTACCATTTCTCATTACTTCCTTTTCTGTGTGACTAACAAACGTACTTCCTAATAACGGAAGATATTTAATCCCCCATGTTCTCTTCACATAATTGGTAACATCTTCCACCATAGGTACAGGGTATCCCCTGGCCAAAAACATCTCAGCAACTAACCCCATCTGTTCCTCCATAACCGATCTTGTAGAACACATACGTGCAACACGAATGCATTGTCCCTTCAGTACATTTTTAAAAATGTAAGGTGGATGGCAACTACCATACTGTAAATAATATTTGAAAACGTGGATTTCCTATAGATTTTAGACTGGAATCCTACATTGGTGTTGCTGATGTATGTGTCCAGATATGGTATCCCTAGCTTCTCCACTTTATAAGTGAATCTAAGAAAACAAGTGGTGCTGTTCAGATACGATATGAAACTAGGTATGTCCTCTAATGATCCCTTCCATAGGATAAAAATATCGTCTAAAAAACGTGTATACAAAACAATGTTGTTAGAATATTCACTAGATAGGACAAATGTTTCCTCCCATTCGAACATGACGAGATTCGCAAAAATGGGGGTGCAGGAGGCCCCCATTGCCACACCTCGAATTTGTTTAAAATATTCTCCCTGATATTCGATATAATTATGTGAGAGAACAAGTCTCATCATGTCAAGAATAAGACATATTTTGTCCCAAGCAAGATTGGAATGTTTTCTCAAACTGTTCTCAAAATATTCCAATCCTATAGTGTTAGGAATACACGAAAACAGATCCTGAACATCTATAGTCAAAAAAATCAAGTTGGGAGACCATATGTCGTGTTTTAACTTACTTAGGAAATCCCAAGAGTCTTTCGTTAAATGCGGAACATTGAGGTATACATGTTTACACCAATGGTCTATAGCGACCCCTATGTTGAATGTTTTAGATTTTGAGCCGGATATTATAGGTCGGAAGGGGGGGTTTTCTACATTTTTGTGAATTTTAGGGATACCAACAATTCTAGCCATAACTGAGTCCTCAGTTCTAATAAAGTTATACACATCATTCATGATGCGATTATCCAACAAAAATTCCTCAATAACTAAATCTATTCTATGATATCCAATATTGATCTGATTAATGGATGTCTCTTCATAGTTACCTGAATTAAAAAGAATATCTTGTATGGCTTTACAATAAGTGTTGGTGTCAAATATCACTAAACCTCCCCCTTTATCCGGTTTCATTATCCTAATTTCACTGTTTGCAACCACCTTATCCAAACACCATCTTTCACCCTTTGTGAGATTATCGTTAAAAAGCATGTCATACCATGGGTCCCTCTGTATACTCCTATACAAGTTATAAATATCCTTACATACCATCCGTTCATAGTTGTTCACCTGCCCATTAGTAACTGGTATATATGCGCTTTTTCTAACCAATTTTTTGGGGGAACCTTCATTTTTGTCATTGTTGAATTGGAGTGCTAACTGTAGCCTACGACAGTATAGTTTCACTTCCTTGATAGCATCAAATACATTAAATTTAGCTGTAGGAATGTATTTCATTCCCTTACTAAACAAGGAAAAAAATTCCTCCGTGATATACACATCAGTAAAATTGTACACTTTAAAACCGGAATATGTAAAAATGGTAACTTTACTGCCTTTGCTAGCCTCAATATCAATAGGTTCCTTGTTCCTATCTTCTGTTTCTTTAATCATCAAACTCGAGTTGTCCATTGGTCCGTGTGTCTCAATACTACTAGGGGGAACTCCCTCTTTCAAATTTATCTCCTTCTGCGGTGTATGGGTGCTTGATGGAACCTCCCTCCTTGAAAATTCTCATCCTCTTCTCTTCTTATATTCCTATCCCTGTTAATCACATAGTGAGGCTCAATGGTGTTCTTCCTATTCTGTTGACTACGGGGCCAAATGTATACCCTTTGTATTCTGTATGCCTCTAAATCTCGTTCTAATTTGTTCAACTTCCTGTTGTATATGTCATACGCTTTAGATTTAGCTACTCTGAACTGTTTGTTAAATAGTTCTTGCCAAGAAGGAAAATTGGGATCCTGGGTGATGTCATTATGTAATTGTTCAATTTCAACCATCAAGCTCCCAATCTTTTCATCATTATATTTCATAAGAAGCTTAATGAACTCAAAACCAAAGGAGTCAAACAACTTGTTAAATTCATACTGTACAGATTCACTAAATTGTACACCTAACTGTAATTTAAAAAATCTGAGCCCCTTTGGCACAATCTTTAAATTCATACATTTTTCTAAATAACCATTGTCAATTTTAACTCCCTTAATATTGTTTAATTTCTTACCCAATAAATAAATTTTAGATTTGATAGAACTGTTCGCATAATTCACATTTGCATCATCCAGTTCCACATTTGTTGGTTGTTTGTAACCAAAATCATAATCAGCATTTAAAAAACTAAGCATGGCGTCGTTAGAATGCTGTTTACGGTTTTTATTATTGCGGTTAACATATAAATCACCCTTGTCCGTACTACTGTGTGTAGTTCTTTTAACACATGGACTTGAGCAAATGTCATTAATTACAGTACCTTTGCAATGGTCAGCATGGTTCCTGACTGTTGCTGAATATGTCCTCATTGTCGCCTGTTGTTTGGGCTTAGCCCCCATACGAAAAGTTTCTTCCTGCGAGTGGAAGAGGCTGAAATCGAAAGTAAATTCTGCATCATTCAACAAATGCAAATCGTTGTCCTTTGAGTTCGAAAAGAAATGAGCGTGCGGCGTATCCGCCAAGTTCCGAGCAACCTGTCCGTTAGGAATGCTCACTACACTGGTGTCCACTTCAACATTCAAAGTTGTTATATCCGTAGGTGTTGTGCTAACCACAAGAGGGTTAACAGGACGTATATGTGGACCCGTAGGAGCCGTGTCCGAATTTGCGGCATCCACCGCAGGTTTGGAAAGTGCAGCAACCAGCTGCAATAATTTGTTGACATCATCCTTAAGCGACGAAACCTCCGCCCGTAGTTCCGAGAACTCTGCTCTGCTCAATGAAGCAGACGGGGATCCAAGACAAGCCATACAAAGTGCAACTGTAGAATTGAATGAAGAACAAGTACCAAATCACTTAAAAAAGACCCGCTTGGATCACAGTAGCTCGAGCAGGCAGTGTTGAACAACTACCTTCACCAAATGCAGTCAGTGTTAGACACTACCTTCGCAAAATACACGGTAGTGATATACTAAAAATGACAATAATCCACTTCACGATCTAATGTGAACACAGGTTTAATGCAAACACAGGTTTAGCGCTTTCATCTACCAAAAGTAGACTTCTTCAGAACCAATGATTACAAAGATTCAAATGCATATTTAAAGTAAATTTGGCGCCAAAAAAAAACAATTAATAAATCAATGTTTTTTTCAATTTGCTTGCAAAACTATTCACATATTTTCATACATACAATAACACTTATGTGAAAATGAAACAACTTATAAATCTTCTAAAAATCTACTATATAACAGTATAAAAATACTATAAAAAATAGTTTAGATACAACTAAACTTACATTTCAAATACCCTAAAAACATAAGCAATCAAAAAACTTAGTATAGTTTCCATCACAAAATCTAAAAGTTCTAAAAATGGAGAATCCTATACGAGTTCATACTATATGTGTGACAAACATAATATATGGAATTCTAAACTGTAATGTACACCTAATAACATTTATACCTCTCATGAAGATTACAATGCTACAACTACTAATAATGTGTATTCACCCTCTATCTAATAGGAGAAAAGGTTTTATACTAATATTGTCGTTTAGACCTGGCCAAGAAGTGGCATCACACATTATCTGCCATTTTGACTCCAAGCATGACAGTCATACCTTCCAATTCCCCCCGTGATCACTCACCCCAATTTGGTCAATAATCTTGAAAATAAAGCCATGTTGGGATCCCTTCTCACTAATGTGCTTACTTAGTGCGTTCTTCATATCACCTTTTTTAATTTTATATAGATGTTCGTATATACGAGTTTTCAGCTTCCTTTCCGTCTTACCAATGTAGTAAGCTTGACAAGCAGAACAAGAAGCCAAATAAACCACCCGCATGGTGTTGCAATTCCCCTTTTTTCCATAACATGTGGTTCTATTGCTATTGGCCAGTTTAGTAATCCTGTTGACATTGATATACTGACAGTACTTGCAACTACCACATTTACTGGTATGTTCGTCTTGTATGCTCCTACCACCCTTGTTCTTCTTCATTCCACCTTCTATAATTCTTTTAAGATTGAATGAGGTTTTAAATACACTAACAGGATGGTTTCCTAGTACCTTAACAATATCGTCCGTACTTGAGAATACATCCCAATGTCTTTTCAAGATCTCCTTAACCAAATTGGAGTAGGGGTTAAACATAATCACACACACATTTCTACCATTTCTCATTACTTCCTTTTCTGTGTGACTAACAAACGTACTTCCTAATAACGGAAGATATTTAATCCCCCATGTTCTCTTCACATAATTGGTAACATCTTCCACCATAGGTACAGGGTATCCCCTGGCCAAAAACATCTCAGCAACTAACCCCATCTGTTCCTCCATAACCGATCTTGTAGAACACATACGTGCAACACGAATGCATTGTCCCTTCAGTACATTTTTAAAAATGTAAGGTGGATGGCAACTACCATACTGTAAATAATCATTTGAAAACGTGGATTTCCTATAGATTTTAGACTGGAATCCTACATTGGTGTTGCTGATGTATGTGTCCAGATATGGTATCCCTAGCTTCTCCACTTTATAAGTGACTCTAAGAAAACAAGTGGTGCTGTTCAGATACGATATGAAACTAGGTATGTCCTCTAATGATCCCTTCCATAGGATAAAAAGATCGTCTAAAAAACGTGTATACAAAACAATGTTGTTAGAATATTCACTAGATAGGACAAATGTTTCCTCCCATTCGAGCATGACGAGATTCGCAAAAATGGGGGCGCAGGAGGCCCCCATTGCCACACCTCGAATTTGTTTAAAATATTCTCCCTGATATTCGATATAATTATGTGAGAGAACAAGTCTCATCATGTCAAGAATAAGACATATTTTGTCCCAAGCAAGATTGGAATGTTTTCTCAAACTGTTCTCAAAATATTCCAATCCTATAGTGTTAGGAATACACGAAAACAGATCCTGAACATCTATAGTCAAAAAAATCAAGTTGGGAGACCATATGTCGTGTTTTAACTTACTTAGGAAATCCCAAGAGTCTTTCGTTAAATGCGGAACATTGAGGTATACATGTTTACACCAATGGTCTATAGCGACCCCTATGTTGAATGTTTTAGATTTTGAGCCGGATATTATAGGTCGGAAGGGGGAGTTTTCTACATTTTTGTGAATTTTAGGGATACCAACAATTCTAGCCATAACTGGGTGCTCAGTTCTAATAAAGTTATACACATCATTCGTGATACAATTATCCAACAAAAATTCCTCAATAACTAAATCTAGTCTATGATATCCAATATTGATCTGATTAATGGATGTCTCTTCATAGTTACCTGAATTAAAAAGAATATCTTGTATGGCTTTACAATAAGTGTTGGTGTCAAATATCACTAAACCTCCCCCTTTATCCGGTTTCATTATCCTAATTTGAACTTTTAGATTTTGTGATGGAAACAATACTAAGTTTTTTGATTGCTTATGTTTTTAGGGTATTTGAAATGTAAGTTTAGTTGTATATAAACTATTTTTTATAGTATTTTTATACTGTTATATAGTAGATTTTTAGAAGATTTATAAGTTGTTTCATTTTCACATAAGTGTTATTGAATGTATGAAAATATGTGAATAGTTTTGCAAGCAAATTGGAAAAAACATTGATTTATTAATTGTTCTTTTTTGGCGCCAAATTTACTTTAAATATGCATTTGAATCTTTGAATTCATTGGTTCTGAAGAAGTCTACTTTTGGTAGATGAATGCGCTAAACCTGTGTTTGCATTAAACCTGTGTTCACATTAGATCGTGAAGTGGATTATTGTCATTTTTAGTATATCACTACCGTGTATTTTGCGAAGGTAGTGTCTAACACTGACTGCATTTGCTGAAGGTAGTTGTTCAACACTGCCTGCTCGAGCTACTGTGATCCAAGCGGGTCTTTTTTAAGTGATTTGGTACTTGTTCTTCATTCATTTCTACAGTTGCACTTTGTATGGCTTGTCTTGGATCCCCGTCTGCTTCATTGAGCAGAGCAGAGTTCTCGGAACTACGGGCGGAGGTTTCGTCGCTTAAGGATGATGTCAACAAATTATTGCAGCTGGTTGCTGCACTTTCCAAACCCGCGGTGGATGCCGCAAATTCAGACACGGCTCCTACGGGTCCACACATATGTTCTGTTAACCCTCCTGTGGTTAGCACAACACCTACGGATATAACAACTTTGAATGTTGAAGTGGACAACAGTGTAGTGAGCATTCCTAACGGACAGGTTGCTCGGAACTTGGCGGACACGCCGCACGCTCAGTTAATTTCGAACTCAAAGGACAACGACTTGCATTTGTTGAATGATGCAGAATTTACTTTTGATTTCAGCCTCTTCCACTCGCAGGAAGAAACTTATCGTATGGGGGCTAAGCCCAAACAACGGGCGACAATGAGGACATATTCAGCAACGGTCAGGAACCATGCTGACCATTGCAAAGGTACTGTGATTAATGACATTTGCTCAAGTCCATGTGTTAAAAGAACTACACACAGTAGTATGGACAAGGGTGATTTATATGTTAACCGCAATAATAAAAACCGTAAACAGCATTCTAATGATGCTATGCTTAGTTTTTTAAATGCTGATTATGATTTTGGTTATAAACAACCAACAAATGTGGAACTGGATGATGGAAATGTGAATTATGAGAACAGTTCTATTAAATCTAAAATTTATTTATTGGGTAAGAAATTAAACAATATTAAGGGAGTTAAAATTGACAATGGTTATTTAGAAAAATGTATGAATTTAAAGATTGTGCCAAAGGGGCTCAGATTTTTTAAATTACCGTTAGGTGTACAGCTTAGTGAATCTGTACAGTATGAATTTAACAAGTTGTTTGACTCCTTTGGTTTTGAGTTCATTAAGCTTCTTATGAAATATAATGATGAAAAGATTGGGAGCTTGATGGTTGAAATTGAACAATTACATAATGACATCACCCAGGATCCCAATTTTCCTTCTTGGCAAGAACTATTTAACAAACAGTTCAGAGTAGCTAAATCTAAAGCGTATGACATATACAACAGGAAGTTGAACAAATTAGAATGAGATTTAGAGGCATACAGAATACAAAGGGTATATATTTGGCCCCGTAGTCAACAGAATAGGAAGAACACTATTGAGCCTCACTATGTGATTAACAGGGATAGGAATATAAGAAGAGAAGAGGATGAAAATTTTCAAGGAGGGAGGTTCCATCAAGCACCCATACACCGCAGAAGGAGATAAATTTGAAAGAGGGAGTTCCCCCTAGTAGTATTGAGACACACGGACTATTGGACAACTCGAGTTTGATGATTAAAGAAACAGAAGATAGGAACAAGGAACCTATTGATATTGAGGCTAGCAAAGGCAGTAAAGTTACCATTTTTACATATTCCGGTTTTAAAGTGTACAATTTTACTGATGTGTATATGACGGAGGAATTTTTTTCCTTGTTTAGTAAGGGAATGAAATACATTCCTACAGCTAAATTTAATGTATTTGATGCTATCAAGGAAGTGAAACTATACTGTCGTAGGCTACAGTTAGCACTCCAATTCAACAATGACAAAAATGAAGGTTCCCCCAAAAAATTGGTTAGAAAAAGCGCATATATACCAGTTACTAATGGGCAGGTGAACAACTATGAACGGATGGTATGTAAGGATATTTATAACTTGTATAGGAGTATACAGAGGGACCCATGGTATGACATGCTTTTTAACGATAATCTCACAAAGGGTGAAAGATGGTGTTTGGATAAGGTGGTTGCAAACAGTGAAATTAGGATAATGAAACCGGATAAAGGGGGAGGTTTAGTGATATTTGACACCAACACTTATTGTAAAGCCATACAAGATATTCTTTTTAATTCAGGTAACTATGAAGAGACATCCATTAATCAGATCAATATTGGATATCATAGAATAGATTTAGTTATTGAGGAATTTTTGTTGGATAATCGCATCACGAATGATGTGTATAACTTTATTAGAACTGAGCACCCAGTTATGGCTAGAATTGTTGGTATCCCTAAAATTCACAAAAATGTAGAAACCCCCCCCTTTCGACCTATAATATCCGGCTCAAAATCCAAAACATTCAACATAGGGGTCGCTATAGACCATTGGTGTAAACATGTATACCTCAATGTTCCGCATTTAACGAAAGACTCTTGGGATTTCCTAAGTAAGTTAAAACACGACATATGGTCTCCCAACTTGATTTTTTTGACTATAGATGTTCAGGATCTGTTTTCGTGTATTCCTAACACTATAGGATTGGAATATTTTGAGAACAGTTTGAGAAAACATTCCAATCTTGCTTGGGACAAAATATGTCTTATTCTTGACATGATGAGACTTGTTCTCTCACATAATTATATCGAATATCAGGGAGAATATTTTAAACAAATTCGAGGTGTGGCAATGGGGGCCTCCTGCGCCCCCATTTTTGCAAATCTCGTCATGCTCGAATGGGAGGAAACATTTGTCCTATCTAGTGAATATTCTAACAACATTGTTTTGTATACACGTTTTTTAGACGATCTTTTTATCCTATGGAAGGGATCATTAGAGGACATACCTAGTTTCATATCGTATCTGAACAGCACCACTTGTTTTCTTAGATTCACTTATAAAGTGGAGAAGCTAGGGATACCATATCTGGACACATACATCAGCAACACCAATGTAGGATTCCAGTCTAAAATCTATAGGAAATCCACGTTTTCAAATGATTATTTCCAGTATGGTAGTTGCCATCCACCTTACATTTTTAAAAATGTACTGAAGGGACAATGCATTCGTGTTGCACGTATGTGTTCTACAAGATCGGTTATGGAGGAACAGATGGGGTTAGTTGCTGAGATGTTTTTGGCCAGGGGATACCCTGTACCTATGGTGGGAGATGTTACCAATTATGTGAAGAGAACATGGGGGATTAAATATCTTCCGTTATTAGGAAGTACGTTTGTTAGTCACACAGAAAAGGAAGTAATGAGAAATGGTAGAAATGTGTGTGTGATTATGTTTAACCCCTACTCCAATTTGGTTAAGGAGATCTTGAAAAGACATTGGGATGTATTCTCGAGTACGGACAACATTGCTAAGGTTATAGGAGACCAACCTGTTAGTGTATTTAAAACCTCATTCAATCTTAAAAGAATTATAGAAGGTGGAATGAAGAAGAACAAGGGTGGTAGGAGCATACAAGACGAACATACCAGTAAATGTGGTAGTTGCAAGTATTGTCAGTATATTAATGTCAACAGGATTACTAAACTGGCCAATAGCAATAGAACCACATGTTATGGAAAAAAGGGGAATTGCAACACCATGCGGGTGGTTTATTTGGCTTCCTGTTCTGCTTGTCAAGCTTACTACATTGGTAAGACAGAAAGAAAGCTGAAAACTCGTATATACGAACATCTATATAAAATTAAAAAAGGTGATATGAAGAACGCACTAAGTAAGCACATTAGTGAGAAGGGATCCCAACATGGCTTTATTTTCAAGATTATTGACCAAATTGGGGTGAGTGATCACGGGGGGAATTGGAAGGTAGGACTGTCATGCTTGGAGTCAAAATGGCAGATAATGTGTGATGCCACTTCTTGGCCAGGTCTAAACGACAATATTAGTATAAAACCTTTTCTCCTATTAGATAGAGGGTGAATACACATTATTAGTAGTTGTAGCATTGTAATCTTCATGAGAGGTATAAATGTTATTAGGTGTACATTACAGTTTAGAATTCCATATATTATGTTTGTCACACATATAGTATGAACTCGTATAGGAATCTCCATTTTTAGAACTTTTAGACTTTGTGATGGAAACAATATTAAGTTTTTCGATTTGCTCATGTTTTAGGGTATTTGAAACGCAAGTTTAGTTGAATATAAACTACTTTTTATAGTATTTTTATACTGTTATATAGTAGATTTTTAGAAGATTTTTAAATTGTTTCATTTTCACATAAGTGTTATTGAATGTATGAAAATATGTGAATAGTTTTGCAAGCAAATTGAAAAAAACATTGATTTATTAATTGGTTTTTTTTGGCGCCAAATTTACTTTAAATATGCATTTGAATCTTTGTAATCATTGGTTCTGAAGAAGTCTACTTTTGGTAGATGAAAGCGCTAAACCTGTGTTTGCATTAAACCTGTGTTCACATTAGATCGTGAAGTGGATTATTGTCATTTTTAGTATATCACTACCGTGTATTTTGCGAAGGTAGTGTCTAACACTGACTGCATTTGGTGAAGGTAGTTGTTCAACACTGCCTGCTCGAGCTACTGTGATCCAAGCGGGTCTTTTTTAAGTGATTTGGTACTTGTTCTTCCTTCAATTCTACACTTACTGTAACTAGCAGTAAAAGTGCATGCAAGCCATACCTCTCACCCTCCTTAAGCAAACATCTGGACAAAGCCATTAATAAAATTGGACAAAGGCCCAAAATAGGAAAACCAAATAGGGACAACTTTTATACACGGTTCCCACAAACTCAGAATGTTGCATATGAAATCACCATTGTAATGTTGTAAACTGCATGTCGTTTTGCAACAGAACATTCATATTTCTCATGACTGACCTGCAATTACAAGCACACTAGCACAGAAAATTAACCCATTTGGTTAACTATGTTATTACCTATGGATGTAAGCCACTGTTACAGATTACCTTACAGGGAATAGTTATTCCCACACACCATTAAAACCTCCCATACAAAGAAACTCCCACCTGTGCTTGAAGACAACCACATCCCCTGGACCTCAAGCAAACCAACCATTTGTTTGCCAAGTTTTCTCAACCCAACCTAAATAAGATGCGTGGATAAGTGATGATGTCGAACCCTGTTACAAAGCAGTGGTTGTGGTAAAAAAGAACCTTACATTAATTTGTTGAGACACAATCATGTAGCCACATCATCCCATGCATATGCTCCTTGCTCCATCAGCACCCAGCACTTCACTTCCCAGCAGTGCCATGCTTGACTTAATACATTAACATGATTTGCTACTAGTCACCCCCACATAAAATCTGGACATTCTTCGAAAATCTGTACAGTTGAGAGGTATGATACTAGTTATGCATACTACGCTCACCTCTCTACTTGCCAGAGCTGCAGTAGCTAAGTGTAGTCAACTTTTTTTTTTTTTTTAACCAAATCAGATGACTGAAATGGCAACCCGCAGTAGGTACCGCTTCCTGAAACCCAGGACATTGAATGATTCAGTGAGTGTGTTTGCAAGACAAATACTTTAATCATACAAATACCCCAAATGAGAACCTGAAACTGCATTTGGACCCACAAAACTCTGAGCCGCCACAGCAGAATCCAACTCTGTACCTTGTATATACCCTTTTTTTTTCTTATATATTTAGTGCCTGATAGTTATACAATAGTGTCTAATTCTCCAGATGGTTACTTAGCAAGGGGGGGAGACGATCCTATGGAATGAGTCAAAATCTGCTTAGACGAGAAGTAAGTCAATATATAAACCGGACCCTGATAACCTACCTCTCAACCTGTTAGACCAAGAAATCTGGAGAAAGCCACAAATAAAGGGGTCAAACGCCCAAAATAGGGACACCTTCAAATATTGCTCTTACACACCTAGAAAGCTGATACAATAACAGGTTTTCCATTGGCATTAATTTTCTGAAGGAGATAGAGTCTAAAATCAAATGTTTGCCATCATTTTCTGATCTTAATTCCTCAATGAATTGCCAATTATTTGCCAGAAAATTACAATTTATGAGAAACAGTCCAAAAATATGAGTCAAAATTCTGGACATTCTGCAAAAATCTGGACATTTGAGAGCTATGTCTGCCATAAGCCTCCCCCACGACCATTAATGCCACACAATGCATGCATGCATGCCTGACCAGTATTCTTTGCTAACTGACTCGCAACCAGCAAAACACACACACTCTCCCAACCCCCTCCCCTGACAAAAACTACAGTCGCGCCAAAACTCCACTCAAACTGCAACACCACCACCAAGCAACAAAAATAGGGACAAACCACATTCACTGGTCTAGTAAACTTAGAAACTTGCTCAAGCAATAGCTCTTGTGCTACCATGCATCCCCTGAAGTGCATGAAACCTGAGCACCACTCTTCATCACCATCCAGTGAATTCAGCTTGCAAACAATATTTTTTGCCTCTTCCAATAGTCTCAAAAAACAATGCACTTGTCACCTTTGACATACGCAAAATGGAAAGTTCAAGCCTGGAGCATGGCCTGTCCTGCAAAACCACAAGAAGTCCCTCCTTGGGCATCCAAAAAGGCAGCACACCTTGTCCACCAGTTTAAAGCAAAGCAGCCAAGAGACACATTTCCCTGTCCTCCGTCTGCTGAACCCATCAGGGCATGCATCAGCGAATCAGACACACCAGTGGCAGAAAGTGGATAGATACGTGCACTAAGGGATGATCACAATGCTGACTTGGACATTTTTGAGACATCTTGGGGTAGCCTCCCAAGACACCTTCCATCTGTACATATTAGGACGAACTCTGTACAGTTGAGCGGTATGTCGCCCACACTTCCCAATGGTCAGCACCACTCTACACATGCTCACAAATGACTGTTAGCCACAAGCATCTTAACAACTGGTGAAACACCCTCATTAGCAGCTTTGCCAAGTGAAAGGAAGCTGCCAGCCAATACCACCACCAATGCTTCCCGACCGACAAGCCAACCCAAAATTAATATGCGAAGGTAAATGCATTCGCACAAGTTCAAGAGAAAAATCAACTGCACAAATAAAGTGATAAAAAGAAAAGTTCCAACGAGCTAGACAAACTCCCTGGCTGTGTCTAACCAAAGGAATATTAAAGCCTAACAGCTGGGTTACCAAAACATCACGCAGACACATGCCAACAGTATTGCACATAGATACATAGATGCTGTCAAGACAAAGGTCTTCCAGGAATACAAACTCCATACATCTCAGTGTACTCCTCAGCTCACCTCCCTCAAGAACCAGCGGTTGGCACAGCACCATTTCCTCTCGCTTCCCAGAGCAAACAAAGGCCTTCACCTACTGTTACTAGTGTCTCTGTTCAAAAGCATAAGCCCAGGAGCTTCTTGAATGGCAATAACTACATCACAACACACCACCAACAGTCATCCAACATTGCCCTTCCGCAGAGCTCCACAAAAGCCCTTACAAAACCTAAGTCCATGCCACATGCCCCTACCCAAACCTGACACGAAATGCACCATGCCTTAAATAATTACACTAAACACTATCCCACTTAACTGCAGCTAGAGGCAGCTAAACAACAATAGGAAAAAAAGAAACCCTCATCCAATCCCTGACTACCTGTTCCACAGTACCTACATGTCGTCATGGACATGCTACTTGTAGTAACAAAGTTCACGCCAAAATGTGATTCCTTACCCAGTTACACATGCATAAACCCATTAAGCCCCTCCCTACACTTACCTCATTTCCTCCCAATCATCTTATATTCCCATTTAACCCTTTCTCCCCCAACAGTCTTTCTTCCCCTACCCTCTTAATTCCCATTACTATTTCTCCTAACCCCCACCTGAAGATGTCCCTGGACAAATTGGTTTGCTACCAAACCTGATATAACAACAGTTTGACCACTTTAACAGCAAAAATGCAGTACAGCTATATACTGGAATTAGTAATATATGCTTAAAAGCCTTAGCTTAATCAGATTCAAACTGTTAGAATAAATTTAAAATCAGATCAAGAAATGAAAACACAATCTGTCTTTCTCTGTCTAATGGAACTGTTACAATGCAATTATTTAAAGAAATCACAGCAAACAGCAACTTTGGAATTCTCAGACACTTAGCTCTGATCTGACTGGGCTGAAACTACCATAATGTAAAGACAAGTCCTAAAATAGCCTGATATACAGTCTATATTTTTAACTAAGGGAAAGCAACGATCCTCCAGCAGTCATTTCTAAATATGGCTCAGCAGTGTAATCAGCAGCCCTTAAAATACTCCTCTAAGCTACTATACAGGGTAGATGTAATCAAATATTATTAATGCTAATTAATCTGTAATATCCAGTCTCTAGAAAGACAACTACATCATAAACACAACTTCTCCTTTAGAATGCTTTCCTGCTTAAAAATTCTGCAAGTATAAAACATGGCTTAGCTGTTGTGCCCTTTTTGTGACATTTATATGCTTTTCAATTTTTCAAAGTGCATATTGTAAGGGATTTATATAAAATCTTGCTACACTTTCTTTAGGAAACTGTCTCACTGATTTTTGACATCATATTGCCCATCTCACTCAACATTTTTGGAATTGAAAGAGCCTATATACTAAGATATCTGTAACCCTGCTTTCTTTCCCTCCTGCAGATTTACAGTTCTGCTACTATTGGTTGTTTATCAGAGCTGGAGGTAATGAAACCTGAGACAGCTGTGAGACAGAAGAAGTTAACGAGGAAGCAGTTTACTGCAGCTAATTAACTCTTAACATTTAAAATAAGATTTAAGATGTGTTTATAGATAAAAATGAAAGGGCTCATCATAGAGTGTTTTAAAAATGCAAAGTATACAAACCAGAAAGAGAAATAAAAAAGTTAACTGACACTATGTTCAGAGTTTTTAAAAGTAAGCAGTAATACTAAGTTCAAGTATTTTATGCGACTGCAGAGAATGTAATGAAAGAAAGGCTTGCCAAACAAATTACATCATCTTTGAGGTTACTGAATGCACTGTGAGAAGGATAAAGCTTAAAAGAAAAACAAACTGATGCCAGTATGCCCACCATATTCCAACAACTTTTGGGTAGAACAAATTAAACAGTGACAAAGTGCTTATCATTGTTCGCCAGCAAGGTTGTCTTCTGAGATTCCTTCTGAGTGCAGTCTTTCTGATCTTCCTATATTTCTGTGAGTTTACACAGGGTGCTCTAGTTTCCTTCCACATCCAAAAGACATGCTGATTGATAATAGACGCTGGTAATATCCATGCATGTCATGTGTGTGTGTGTGTGTGTGTGTGTGTGTGTGTGTGTGTGTGTGTGTGTGTGTGTGTGTGTGTGTGTGTGTGTGTATGTGTGTGTGTCTTTCTTATAATAGACTAGTGCCCTCTCCAAGACTATTTCATGTGTTTTACACCAAATGAGTGCTGAGATGGGGTTTGAATACCCCATGACCCTGGACTGGATCAAGTTTGTAATTAAATACAAATGAATGAATGAATGTTGAAATGGTAATAACTATTTCAAGACATTAGTACTGCAAAGAACATCAAGATAATATTAATATCTTAAACCATTGCTCACCTTACTAATGCTAGGTGCCACTAACCCCGCCCCTAACCCTAATTTGTAATTTACCTAAAGTCCTTTCTATAACACCAATAGTACTCAGACAAATGATATCTAAATGCATGTTTTTTTTTGGTGTGTTTATTTGTTTTGGGGCTCAGACTGCAAAATGAAACTGTTTGTTTCCTTTTGTGATCTTGTTCTCCTGATTTTCTAATGTTCTCAAGATGCTGATTGTCAGTGTCACAATCGATGATTTGAGTTATGTTTGTACATTGTAATAACTTAATGTACACACACATATATATATATTATATATAGATATATATCTGTCTGTATAGATATAGATAAATGTATGCATCATCATCTTCTTCCGGCTGTTCCCGTTAGGGGTCGCCACAGTGGATCTTCTGTTTCCATTTCTTCCTGTCCTCTGCATCATGTTCTTTCACACCAACCGCCTGCATGTCCTCTCTTACCACATCCACAAACCTTATCTTAGATCTTCCTCTTTTCCTCTTACCTGGCAGCTTCATCCTTAGCATCCTTTTCCCAATATACCCAGCATCCCTTCTCAGCACATGTCCAAACCAACGCAATACTAAACACAAACTAGGAAAACTGAGTAGACAAACTAAAATCACTTGTCAGCAGGAAAAACGAAACAGCAAACCACGGCAAACCACTAGTAAAAGTTGAAAAGTTTAAATTTATTTAAAGTGCTTTTCGTTGCCACAGTAAAGCAACTTATTCAGAAGTACTATCTTGTCCATAGTAACCACCTTTCTCCGTTTATCCACTTTCATGACACAAACAGAGGAGTCTGTTTGCAATTTTCTGAATTCTTGTGTATCAGCAAAAGTCAAATTAAAAACTTTATGTGCAGGATTCAGTAATAAAGTTCTTACATAAAGTTCATAATGCTTTTCCAATGTGTATAGGGCTGATAATAATGATGGATTAAAGTACTGCACAACTGCAAACCTGTACTTATGTGTGCTCACTGTATTTGCTGCATGAGGGAATTCAGACTGATTTTTTTTCTTAAACAGCTTCAGTTTTGTTAGGTCTTCCATTACACTAGTCTTTTTGGAAATAAAAGAAATTCCTTTTAGGAATACTGAAATTTGAATGGGATTCAGTCTTTTGGAACTAAGGTTGTATACATGTAAATGGTGGTAGGTCTGAGTTATTTGAATCTCTTTCTTCTGAAGTTTCAGTATTCCTGCTCTGGATTTTAATAATGTTTTAGAAGACTTCGTCTACTCTATCTTCATTAAAATTCCCTCTAGAAGTATTTCCAATCTCTAATCCTTACATATCATTTTATTTAAAAAAAATCCTCATTTATTGCAAAACCACCAAGGCTGGCATTAGGTGTAGGAGTCTAGGGAGTTGCCTGAGTTGCTTATACGTAGTATAATTTTTTTGACGACACTGCAGGCAGCCTTTCTTGCCTTATTTATTTACTTTTTTAAAATAATTTTGTAGTAACTTTGCACCTTTCATGGTAGCTCTTTCATGACTCCTCTAAAGCTCAAATCTGCCAGGTTGTCACTCATTTAATTTAGTGGTGGTGGTGCTGCGGTAGCGTTGTCGCCTCACAGTAAGACGCTGACCGGTTCGACTCTCAGCTAGAGCATCTTCTGCGTGGAGACATGCATGAATGGGTGTACCTTCGTTGAAGGTTGTGCATTAGGGCTGGCAACTCAGCACGTAAAAATCAACTGCCAATCATTAGTGGACCGGAGTTCCGCTGTGGTGACCCCTAACTGGGAAAAGCCAAAAGACACAAAATATGTGTGCAAACAGACAAGAAATAATTTAAAAGAATTAACATTATCTGTCCTGCCTAGCAACTGTATCTACTCCCTCATACAGTTTTTATTACCTAGGTGATAATTTGATGAAGGACTGTTGCTAAGGTAAAGTCAAAGGAACATAAGAAAATACTATGCAAGTGATCACATGAGCCATAAGATGTCTAGCCAGACACATATTAGGTAGCCATACCTAAAAGTTCTTGCCACTCGTTTCAAACACATAATAGTACTTAACCCCCAAATTGAGTATTGACATATATGATAACTGTGGTGTAAATTTGTATCTCCCCAGCCAATCATCAATACTAGCCTTAAAGTAATAGCTTGTTTGACCTGTAGTGGTAGGTAATTTCATAGTATGGCATTCAGTTAGGAACCTATCCC
>NC_056737.1:860591607-860636607 GCF_019279795.1 Protopterus annectens | reverse complement strand
TGGTGGGAGGACTCTGCAGTATAATTGTCACTTTGTTATTAATGTTTAGAAGGATAATAAAGGAAATGAATAAACTGTGAGTAAAAAAGTTTTTTTTCCTTAGTGGTACACGTATAATAAATTTCTTGAAATCAACAGCATGATATACTATGAAGTTACTGTATATTAAATGTGAGGTAGGAGGAATCTTATTGATGACTACTATTAATGCTAGTAATGTTAATGTAAAAAAGTATTTTTTACTGAAATATAGCTGTGATTTAGACAGCAATAAAATAAAGGTGAGATATAAGCAGCATAAAGTACAGTTTTGTACCTACCATAAATGTAGATGTCCGATAGGTATGCATCTGCAGTCCTAACATATGGGTTGTCCTGCCTCAGGCAGTCCTTCAGTCGGCCGGATTCCAAAGTCTGGGTCTGGCCTCGGCTGATGTCGCACTTCACCCGACGTCATAGCTGCTGTGTATTGGGTATAAAGGCATCAGGCGACGCCATTTTCCTCAGTGTTTCTTGCCCCAGATGCCAGGTGCCCTCTAGGAAGGCTAAATTTGGATAAATGCAAATAATGCCAAACAGTAGAGAGCCAACCATATAAGAATATATACACATATATACATATATACAAACAAATACACCATAACAGATTCCCCCAGTTAGCTAAAAGAGGGGTAAATACCCTAGGAATACCACAGAGGGGAAGGGGGGTGGGTAATCCTGACTGCAGATGCATACCTATCGAACATCTACATTTATGGTAGGTACAAAACTGTACTATGTCCTTCAAGGATGCATCTGCAGTCCTAACATATGGGTAGAATACCATAGCCAAACTGGGGGAGGAGGTACTAAGATAAAGATGGTGTAGTTAAGATCCCTTGCAAAACAGCAGTTGCAAAACCTGCTCGGGATCTGGAGTATAAAGGAAGATTATAATGCTTGGCAAATGTATGCACTGAGCTCCAAGTAGCAGCTTCTAAAATGTCTTTGGTAGCCACTCCTCGTAGGAAAGCTGTAGTGGTGGCTGTAGCTATTGTGGAGTGAGGCCTGATATTTTCTGGAGTTGTCTTTCCATGAAAAGAGTAGCAAAATCTAATGCAATTTCCTATCCATTTTGAGATTGTCTGTTTTGAAATTGCTTTTCCTTGCATGCCTGTTGCATATGCTACCAGAAGCTGGTCAGTTCTTCTGTTGGTCTTAGTTCTGTCCAGATAGTAGCGTAATTGTCTGTGTACATCCAAAGTATGTAGTAGTCTTTCCCCCCTGTTCTGTGGGTTGGGGAAGAATGTAGGTAAATGAATCGCTTGGTTCAATGATACTCTGGAGACCACTTTTGGCATAAAAGTAGGGTTAGTTCTCAGAGACACTCTATCCTGATGGAAGATAAGGAAGGGCTGTACTGCCATTAATGCCTGTAACTCAGATACCCTTCTTGCTGAAGTGATTGAAAGCAGGAAAGCAGTTTTCCAAGATAAGAACTGTAAATCTGCTGTTGCTGCTGGTTCAAAAGGGGGAAGTGTTAACTTTTCCAGCACAAAGTTAAGATCCCATGTAGGCAAAGGTGGTTTCCTTGGAGGCTTTACATTTTTGATTCCTCTCAGGAACTGTCTGAGTAGAGGATGAGAGAAGACAGGAGGATCCATGTTGTATTCTGCTGAAATTACTGATGCATGAATCTTAATGGAGGAGTAGGACAGGCCATTGTGGAACAGTTCTGCTAAGTATTCCAGGATGTTTGCTATGTTTGCCAATGATACATTTTCCCCTTTTGATGCACTCCAAATAAGGTATCTTTTCCATTTGGCTGAATAAGTCTTCCTTGTGGAGGGTCTGTGAGCCTCCAGGATAATGTCCTTAACCCTCTGAGATAAATCTGGGTTATTTTGTTTTATGTAATATTCCAAGCAGCCAGCTGTAGTGTTTTCAAGCTTGGATGTAGGATCTTGAAGTTGTTCTGTGTTAGAAGTAAAGGACATAGAGGTAGAAGCCATGCGTGTGTCCGAGACATGCTTCTCAGTAGCGGGTACCAATGCTGCCTCGGCCAGTCTGGTGCTATCAGGATTATCTTTGGCTGATCCTCTTTGATCTTCAGTAGGACTTTGTACATCAGAGAAAGAGGTGGGAATGCATATGCTGTCAGGTTTTTCCAGCTGAAGGAAAGGGAGTCCACCCTCCAAGCAAGTGGGTGGTATGCTCTTGTGCAGAATTTCTTCAATTGGTGGTTGTGTGGGGAGGCGAACAGGTATATCTCTGGTAGTCCCCATTTCTTTGTTATGGTTTTGAAGATATCTGGATGTAGCATCCATTCGTGAGCATCCGTGGTAGTTCTGCTTAAGGTGTCTGCTAGTGAATTTTCTTTTCCTGGTACAAATCTGGCCTGGAGTTGAATGTTGAGGTTCAGGGCCACATTCCACAGGTCCATTGCCATCTGGCATAGAGGATATGAGTGTGTACCTCCCTGTTTGTTGATGTACCACATGACTGTGGTGTTGTCCGTCCTTATCAGCAGGTGTCCTTGTTGAAGAAATGGTCTGAATGCCTGTATTGCATGTCTCACTGCCAGCATCTCCTTTTGATTTAAGTGTAGATTCAGCTGGTCTTGTGTCCATAGGCCTTGTATACACTTGTCCACCATGTGCGCCCCCCAGCCTAGGTCTGAGGCATCCGTGGTGATGGTCTGGCTTGGATGAGGTTTGTGGAAAGGCAATCCTCTGTTCAACTGACAGGCCTGAGCCCACCACAGAAATTCTTGCTTCAGACATGGAATTATTGGAATCTGGGCTTCTAGACTGTGCTTGTGTTGAGACCATACATTCCTTAGGTACCATTGCAACTTTCTCATATGCAGTCTGGCATGCGGAATCAATATTATGCAGGATGCCATGTAACCCAGAGCTTGCAGGATTTTCCTTGCAGTAAGCTGAGTCTGTGTTGTTAATGACATGAAATAGACTGGTAGTTGCTTTTGTTTTTCTTCTGTGAGAAAGGCCATCTGAGTTGATGTGTCCAGTTCTGCACCCAAGAATGTTATCCTTTGGGATGGTAGCAGTCTTGACTTTTGCATGTTGACTGTGTATCCCAAGGTTTGCAGCAGTTGTATAACCTTTTCCAAATCTCTTGTTAATTTTATCTTGTTGTCCGCTTGTATTAGGCAGTCGTCCAGGTATGGGTAAATTTGAATTCCCTGAAGCCTGCAATGAGCAATTACTGATGCCAGGCATTTCGTGAATACTCTGGGTGCAGTAGATAAGCCGAAGGGCAATGCTGAGAATTGATAATGCTCTGATCCTGCAAGAAATCTGAGGTGTCTTCTGCAATCTGGTCATATAGGGACGTGCAGGTATGCCTCCTTGAGATCTAGAGTCACCAGCCAATACTCCTTGCCCAGCATGGGAAGAAGCTGCTGTAGGGTCAGCATTTTGAATTTTGGGACAATGACGTATGTGTTCAGAGCGGACAGGTCGAGAATAGGCCTGCATTGATTTTCTTTTCTTGGTACAAGGAAAAGTCTGGAGTAAAATCCTTGTCCTTGTTCCATAGGCGATACCTTTTCTATAGCTCTCATCTTTAGCAGGTTGTTGACTTGTCTTAGAGCGTTTGTTGTTTGGCTTGGTGGTAGGTTTGGCATTCCTCTCTTTTTTGGTAGAGTGTGGAAGTGAAACCTGTAGCCTTTGTCTATTGTTTGTAAAGTCCATTTGTCTCCTGTAATGTAATGCCAGTTTACGGAAAATAAAGCTAGTTTTCCGCCCAAGGGTGCTTCCAGTTGTTCCCTGGTAGGCGGAATCAGAGCCAAGTCATTGTGTCTGTCCTGTGGAAGTGGTGGTAGCTGAATCTGTGGCAGTACTTCTCTGGTTGTTAGGCTGCCACTGACGTCCCCTGTAGGCACCCCTGGATTGCCCTCTGCCTCTTGGGCGCCTATTTCTGCCTCTCTGTGCTCTGGAGGTGTCTGGAAAGGACCAATTCTTCGAAGGCCAATTTCTGCTAAACCTCGGAGGTTGGACCTGTAAGAAATCCTTGACTGTTTGGACAGATTTTGCTTTTTCTTCTACCTTCTTTAGAACCTGCTGTGCAGGGGAGCCACACAAACGTTGTTTCTCCATAGGAGCATCTAGGAGTTTTGACTTAACATGGTCTGGTAAGGATTGTTCTTTTAACCAAGCATGCCTTCTAATCACTGTTCCAGTCATAGCTGATCTAAAGGAAGCCTCCAGTGCATCATAGCCACATTTTAAGAAATGGTTACTGACCTGCTGAGAGTTATGTACCAAATCCTGAAGGGACCTACGGTCTATAGGTTCAGGAGAGGACAGTTTTTTATTTAGCTGGTCTAACAGAAATTCCTGGTACTGAATCATGTGAAATTGACAGTTTAAAGCCCTGGCCGAAAGAGTAGCAGAAGTATAAACCTTTTTACCCCATCTCTAATGCTCTAGATTCCCTTTCAGATGGGAGAGGGTTTTTGGCAGAGGCAGCTGCTACAGCTTTGGGGCACTGTGAAATGGTTTCAGGATCTGCAACAGGAGCCTTATACAAATGGTAGTGTGTGTCCGGGACCCTGTAATATCTGTCAGGCTTGGCAGGGGCCGGAGGGAGAGAATCAGGGGCAGTACAGGCATCATTATATGCATCATCAACAACTGTTAGTACTGGAGGAATGGCTAAAGGCCTATGCTGTGGTAAATGTAAAAAAGTCCTAAGCCTTTTCCTTGAATCTGAAAAATCCTGGCCCTGCCATTGAAAATGTTCCCTCATAGCATGTAAGGTTTCTCCAAAAGAAAATTCTTCAGGAGGAGAAGCAGAAGAAATGGAGTCTTCTGCATCAGAATCCTCATAAGGAGAATATGGGCCTTCCTGAGGGTCTGAAATATCTGAGTCATCCGAGGAGTAGTCTGAAGAAACAGGTTCGGGGGGTTCAGTTCTAGGTCTCTTATCTGGAGGAGGTAGAGAGGCCCTGTCTGGGTGAGGTTGGGATCCCCTGATCAAAGAAATGAGATCCTCAGCCAGGCTGAGCATTTGGGAACTAGAGGTAGGCCTGTGAGAGGGAGTTTTAGCAGGTAAGGCCTTAGATGATTTAGCTGCTTTAGCCCTGGAAAAAGCCTTGATAGACATAGATGCAGGGGGTCTAGCAGCTCCACGTGCAGGGGTAGATATGTCTAAAGGAATAGTATCTGATAAATCCTGGGTGCCTGCTACAGCAGGGGTAATTTCAGTAGCAGATTCAGCCATGCTCTGTGAGGCCTCGGCTATAGGAGGCATGCTTTCGGCCGAAGGAAGAACCGAGGGCTCGGTTTCAGCCGAAACCGAGACACTCGCGGTTGGCCTAACCGTGGTTTCAGCCGAAACCGTGGACCGCGAGTGTCAGTCCTTTTCCTTACGCTTTTTAGCTAATTGTGTAGTTGGAGTCTCTGACGGCATTTTGTATGCAAAAGCGGGACCAAAAAACTCCTCTGCAAACTCCGACCGACGTCTAAGCGTCCGTCGGTTAAAGGAAGCACAGGCTAGACAAGCTGATACGTCGTGGTCTGGGCCTAAACAAGGAAGGCAGTAAGAGTGGAAATCCTTATGAGGTATTTGTTTCCCACAAGTTAAACAATTATTTACTTTGTCTGATATCGGCTGAGGCAAGAAAGAGTCCCCAACGGGGTACTTAGCTTTTTAGAAGTCTTCGGTAGTAGAAATCTTTGGATCTGACCGACCGGCACTTGCGAACAGCTTCTGCTTCGGGCACCACGCGGCAAGAAAGACTGAGGAAAATGGCGTCGCCTGATGCCTTTATACCCAATACACAGCAGCTATGATGTCGGGTGAAGTGCGACATCAGCCGAGGCCAGACCCAGACTTTGGAATCCGGCCGACCGAAGGGCTGCCTGAGGCAGGACAACCCATATGTTAGGACTGCAGATGCATCCTTGAAGGACATCATTGTGATCTTGTTGCAAGGGGGAAGATGTAGAACTGAATATGTGTGAATTAAATTGTGGTGGCTCCTCTGGTGTTATAGATATAGGTGGAGGTATACACTAAAATCATGTGAAATGATAATTTGCCAGCATTTGAGACGAGCTATGTCATGCAATTACCTAAACTGTTAGTTGAATTTTTTTGACTAGCAGCAGATCTCTGCAGTTGCTGCAGGCACAGTCAATTAATAAGGAAATGACTGAACTGTGAACTTTGAGGTAGCTGTGGGAGAAAGATAGTACCTAAAGGAGAAGAAACAAGCAGTTCAGTGAAAGTAAATAAAGTCTGATAAATTGAAGGGAATACATGTTGATGTATTTCTAATACTATCAATCACTTCATTATACATAACAGTGATGCAAAGTTTGCCCATTTAATGGTAGCCAGAGCATTCTTTCTTAACGCTAAGAATCAGTTAACTGAGAGTGTGCAAGTTGCCTTTCACATCTGGAAGGGAAGGTGAGATAGGATAAGAATGGATGCTATGGGTGCAGGAAGGAGCACTGGTTCTAACGCACACATTTTCCACATGATTAAACGTCTTTTTTGTAAAGTGTGTATAGTTGTGTGTGTGCTTGCAGTGAGTTAAAAGGGACTGGGAGTTAAAATGAAACTGTGCATATTTTTTTCTTGCTTGAGTGTTTTATTACCACAAAAAATCTGAGAAAATGTGGCATGAGTCCAAACAGAGAGGAGAGGCCAAAATCCTTTATAAGATCAGCCTGACAAACATTAATATGTGCATGTAAGCTGCAAATTGTAACATATATTCAAAAATGTAGACAATGTGAAAGTAGCAGCATCATTTGGAATGACTCGCATATCAACTGAATTATAAAATATGAATGCTATTTTATGTGTGGTCAAGAAGCAAAGAGTATTGAATGATATTAAGAAGTGTAGGGTACTAATAGCAATGTTACAGGAGATAGACACAGACAGAAATGAGTATGTGAATTTGCCAAATAAAGGATTTCGGAATGGTTATTCAGCAGAGTATCAGGGATGAAAGAAAAGGGGGTGATAATACTGACTCAAAAACAGTACAGGAGAAGAAAGACAGCAATGGCAGATTTGCGTTAATAAAGGGTTGTTGGCAGCATACCTCACAAATGAACAGATTTTGCAGAATGTCCAGATTTTTGCCTCATACGTTTGGTCTGTTTTCCATAAAATTGTGGGTTTCTGACAAATTCATGGTAAATCATTTAAGACTGAAGTTGGAAAATAATGACAGACATTTGAGTTTCAGATTTCATACCCTTCAGAAAATTCATGCTAATTCAAAACCTGTCATTCTATCAACTTTCTAAGTTTGTAAGAGAATCATACCTCCCAACTGTCCCAAATTATTCCATTTTTACTGAGTTTTGGGGTCCAAATGAAGGGGTGCCACGATTCCCGAGTGGCACCCCTTCATTTCCGATTTCTTTTCTTTTGTTTTTTTTTATTTTTTGAATTTTCGCACTGTCGGAGCTGATGTCATCATGTGCACGATGACATCAGCTCCGTCAGCGCTACCAGCCAGTCGGAATTGAGGTTAAGGAGCTCACGTCATCATTTCCGGCTGGCTGCAAGTACGCGGGAATTAAACAGCAGCAGCACTAATGGCAGTTTCTGTGCTTTGCTGCCGAGAAAGAAGAATGCTGGCTGGCTTTGCATATGCTGCCGAGAGAGGTGCTGGCTTTTGAGAATGCTGCCGTTTTCAGACAGAAGAACGAGAGAGGGACTTTGAGAGGTGCTGGGCACTGCTGGCTTTTGAGAATGCTGCTGTTTTCATGAGAGAGGGACTTACTGGCTTTGTTGCCGAGAGAGGGACTTTTGCCGAACTTCCAAGAGAAGAATGCTGCTGGACAGAAGAACTGCTGGCTTTGCTACCTAGGTAAGGAACTTTCCTTTTGGTGCAAGTAATTAACAATAACAGAAAATTGCCAGCTTTGATGTTTGCCATAAGTGCATCACAGAATAAATCTAAATACCATTGAAACAGACAAAACTTTACATGCTAAATAACCTTTCCTAAATAACAACTAAATGACCAAAAACAGTAACTGTGATATTTAAATGATATTTGTGACCTAATGCCTCTGCCTCATTTATTTTGTTGGCATAATACCCTTACAAACTCTGTAGATAGAAGAGTTGTTTGCTAAAAAAAATATTACTTTGTTATAGATCTGGTAAGTGGATTACAGAGAAGAATCAAAGTATATGATTATCTATTGGTAATACCCTGCTAAATGAAAAAAAAAGAAGGCCAAATCCATTTCTTAAAATTGAGATCTATTTTTCTGGGTACTCCAGTTTTCTTCCACATGCAAAAGATATGGGCAGATTTTGTGTGTGTGTGTGTGTGTGTGTGTGTGTGTGTGTGTGTGTGTGTGTGTGTGTGTGTGTGTGTGTGTGTGTAAATGCCCCCGTAAAACTCCACTGCCAATCATGAGCAGACAAGGTGATCCACTGTGGCGACCCCTGACCGGGAAAAGCTGAAAGAGAGAGAGAATAACTTAATAAAGTCAGGAAGGTGTATCAAAGAAAACAACACGTGTATGTTTCTTGTTTTGTGTGCAAGGGCCCAATGATTTGAAAACAGCCCAAAGGTAATCTTTATCCACCACTGGCCAGATGCATTTTATTTGGATGTGGTGCAGGTTTCAATGCTGTTTCAATGAATGTGAGTCTCAAGGGCAGAGAAGTTTTAATGCCAAGTCTATTTTCATTGTGAGACAGTATTACTTTGTTTATCAGATGTCTGTTAGTGTTTGTGCATTGATGTGCTGCAAAATGTAAAAATAAAATCCAAATAATCATTGTAGAAGTAAAGCAGTATGCACACATTAGTGTTTATGGTAAATGGGGTGAAATAGCCAGTAATGGGACATTGGAATGGCTGCAGGGGGACTCTGGTGCCATATTTTGGTTGTCTGTTCTTCAGTTTGTGTTCGAAAGTTGGTATCCCACAATCCCATTGGAGTGGGTGGGGTTACATAAGTATGTATGCAAATTAGATGTTAATTAGCATGCCGATTTGTACCTATTTTTCATGGCCCTTGTCCAGATTTTTGATGTTTCCAGGTTGAGAGGTATGAAGAAAATTATTTAAAAATTGGCCCTATTTTTGGGCCTTTGTCCCACTTTTATTTTGGGTTTGTCCAGATTTCTTGCGCTAAGAGGTTGAGAGATATGATTGGTAGGGAAGGAGGATTTCACTGTCATGTGTTTATATTCCACCTAAAACTGCTGTTAAGGGGCTTAAGAGAATTATGGGAGTGGCAATTATCTTACAGCAGGGAATATTATTCCTTTGTGGGGATTAGCACCTGATATGCAAAAGTGAAGATCTGTCAGAGGGACCTAGAATTGAAAATTTAAAACAAAAAAAATGATTTTTTGAAAGGAAATAGGAGAATGTTTGAAATGGAAGATGTGAAATTACTTCTAGGAACCCACATAAAATGTACATTGTATTCCCTAAGGTACAATAAGTGTGCTAGACTGGACATAAGTTATATTTCACAGTAACATGGGTATTAAATTGAAAGCTTTGAAACTCATCCAATATCTATTTCAGACCTATGTTAATAAAGATTAAGATCACAATGAAGGATGATTACTACATAAAAGTGAGACATTCCTACTTACTACTTCCTACTTACCTATTAAAATAGAGTATTTAAGGAATGGGCAGTTGTAATGATTTAAGAGTTGTTAGGAAAAATACAGCTTTGGTCAGAAGGGATAGCTGAATAACTGGATAAAATGAAAATGGAATATAAAATATGGTAGAAAAGACAGGGAAAGGAATATAGGAACGAATAAATAGGCATTACTTAAAGAGATTAGCAAAGGTTGAAGTATTGCAGACAAAGGTGAATCTTGCAAAACAAGAAGAGGAGCAATTGTCGAGTGCTAAAGGGAAAATAAAGGAGTACTGGGATACTACGTATGAGTTTAGAAATATTGCTGTTATGCAATTATTTTTTGATAACATCGCCAGAGCACAAAAACTATAAGCTCAAAGACTTTGAAAACAGAAAACAGACAGGGCTGTTCCCAGGCTTATGGTGCCTCTGACTAGAAAAATAATCAGAGACTCTATACAGGTATTAGAGATAGTTTGGAAATTTCATTAAACTTTTTAATGGAATGTGGAAAACAAGAAATGGTACACATTTAAATATTTATACCGGGCCTAACTATGCCAAGGTTAGACCATAATGATATGGGACCATAATCTCACCAGATATGTATACCAAACTCCTGGGTGTTATAATAGACAACAACCTCAAATATGATATGCATGTAAATCAAACTATTAAAACTGCTAATAAAAAAATCGGCTCCCTATACAAAAACAAACCTTTTCTCACCCCTCTAGCTAGGACTGCCATTCCCTGTACCCATCTGCTTTCAACTCTACTCTATGCCTCGCCAATACTCACTGACTTAAACAAAACTGATCTCAGCAAACTCTCTAGCTGCTACAATCAAATTGCCAGGTTTGCCACAGGAACTTCCTACAGGACACATCATTGTCAAACCCTAAACCTCTTAGGATGGCTAGAACTCCCCAGGCTAATTCAATATAATCAACTTACTGTAGCATTCAAGGTTATTAACCATCCAGAAAAATGCCCTCCATTAAAAACATTATCCACCCCTACAAAAACGCTAGGTCACTTTATTCCGCTACAAAACTTTTGGTTAAATCTATTAAAGCTAACAACCTATCTGGAGAATCTTTGTTTGCAAATTCAGTAGGCAAAACCTGGAATTTGCTCCCATCTGACCTTACTCTGAACCCCTCCCTTAATCAGTTAAAAAAAAAATCTAACCCAGTATTTTAAGACTCACTGGTTATGTCCTTGCTCTAACCCTGACTAAAACTTCATCTACTTACATATCCCTGCAATTTTTTTATTTACAGCGACTAACTTCTTACACTAAAAGGTTTGAAAAGAGAAACTGTAACATCTTTGCAGATACTCTGTATATAAGCTGCACCTATAGGTTTGATAAGAGAAATTGTAACATATTTGTATATATTTCTGAATATAAACTGTATTCTTCATAGGCTTGAAATTTGAGACTGTAACGTGTATGTTAATACAATATGTTTATGCATATACTGTAACTTGTTTGTCTTTATCTGTTTGTAAGTTTGGAGCTTTTCTCCCCGGGCCTCCGCTGAAATGGACATGTATCCAGTCAGACTGTCCCGGTCAACAAATGTAAAATAAAAAAATAAATAAATAATATAGATCTATGAGGTTTTGTAGAAGGGAGACAATCATGTGACAACCTTAATAAAATGATGATAATCCAGAGGGAAGCACAGTACAGGAAACTCCAACTATTGTTGGTGGGTCTTGATGCAGAAAAGGTTTTCAATAGAGTTAGCTGGGATTTTATGAGTACGGAAATGACAGCATTTGCATTTCCTGATAGAATAATATGATTAAGCCGTGAAATATGGAGTCTGAGGCCTGAATCAAGACAGAGGGGTTCCTTTTTGGCATGTTGTGCTTGAAGGGAGGATCCAGGCAGGTGTGTCCTCCTTCCCTTTTGTTATTTGCCTTATATTTAAAGTCATTGACAAAAAACAAGGGACTCACAAATTTAAGAGTTAACTGGTATGGTACTCATGGAAAATTAGACAATGAAACTATTTTGCATAGGATAAAAATAGAAAAGGATATTTTAGTGTTGTGAAACATTTTGAGACAGTTTCATTTTTGTAGGATATAAAATAAATGAAGATAAAGCAAAGACTGTAGTGGTCAACTATTTTTACTACATACATGAATTAGCCCGGCAATACCCACATTTATGGATATGTGATAAGATAATGTATTTAGATGTACATATTAAAAATGATTCTATTATGGCAGGTAAGGATATGTGGAAAGAGACTAAAAATAATACAAACAAACATTGAGAAGATTGAAATTCTTCACTATGGATATGAATAATAAGGTACAAGCAGTGAAAATGTTTCTAATTCCTTTAATTTTATATACAGATCCTGCATGTTTTTATGAAGTAGAGAGGAAGATGTGGGTCATAATTAATTAAGAATTGAAGGAATATATTTGGGGGGGACAAGAGTTAAGTGAGATTAAGTGATTCTCCTCACAGGACAAGGTGGTTTAGGATTACCAGATTTGAAGGGATACTTTATAGCTACATAGTTAACACTCATATATATTTTATATATATATATATATATATATATATATATATATAAAATTAAAACACAGATTTGAAGGGATACGTTACAGCTACATACCTAACACTCATATATATTATATATATATATATATATATATATATATATATATATATATATATATATATATAATTAAAACACAGACAAAATACTACAGATTGAAGTGCAAAGAAATGATGTTAAAACAGGGGTGGGGTTCTCAAAATAAGAAAAGGGCGAATATTTTTGAATGCAAGACCTTAAGGAGAACAGTAACAACTATACAGAATATTATATTTACAAAATATCAGAAATTATTTTGAAAAGTAAACTGACATGGGAATGGAGAAAGGAATTTTTTCTTACAAGAATGACTGCAAGAGGGGTATAGAAAATAGACATGAGGGAGCTAGAACTTATTGAAGAAAATTAGTAAAGGAACCCAGGTTGTTGTTGTTCGGCTTTTCCCGGTTAGGGGTTGCCACAGCAGAACTTCGGTCCGCTAATGATTGGCAGTAGACTTTGACGAACGCTGAGGTGCCAGCTTGACATTCAACCTTCAATGAAGGCATGCCCATTTACGCATGTCTTTCAAATGCCCACCCAACCGCAGGGAGGACATGCAGACTCCACACAGAAGGCACTCCCCACACTCCAGCCGGGAATCGAACGGGAGAATGTCTTGCTGTGAGGCAATAAAGGAACCCAGGTACTGAGAGCAAATAACTAAGAAGGGGAACGTCACTGAGTATTAAGAGATAAAGCAAAAGTGTGGACTTTAGTTTGAAGACTGCCTGCTTTACCGGAGATTTATAACAGACTACAGGCAAAGAAAAAAATACAGAGAAGCATTAAATAAAAGACCATCTCTGGTTCAGTTTATAGTTTATAGTTGAGTCTAAAACAGAAGTTGCAGTCAAAAAAGGATAATTAGAATGACATATAATGAAATGCATAATAACTATAAAAATGAATCAGCAGAGATTAGAAAGGAATGGGAAATGAGTGTGGAAGGATAACATGCAAAGAAACAACGGGAGTATATTTGTATAACTCACAGTCATGCAGAGAAATCTAGAAGATTTAGGGATTTTGTATGAATTGTCTGCATATGTATTTTTACCACAAGCAGACTTCAGAGACATCTTCCACAGAAACACAGTAATTGTTGGAGATGTGGTGAGAAAGAGAGGAGTACTTGGAAACATGTGGAGCTATCTCTCTCTCTCTCTCTCTCTCTATATATATATATATATATATATATACATATATATATGTATGTGTGTGTGTGTGTATCCAGACCAGAGAAGTTGCAACTAGTTGGTAAATTTTAAAAATTCCTTACAGTGTCCTTTGTCAGAAATGTTGAGTGAACAAATTAATGTAACTAAGGAAATTATTATTTTGTGCCGGGATATAGAAACTGAATTGTCTATGCACAGTAATGTTTGTGGCTGCCAAAAATACTAGAAAATGGAAATCAAATTCTTAACCAACTGTGAATATTTTAAAGGAAATAAAAGAAACAGAGGTGGGATCTTTAGAAAAGGGAATGTATTAACTACATAAAAATAAATGGAATATGTTGAAACAATACATGCAGAATAATGTTCAGGAGGAGGAGTGAAATTTCAGGGAAGGTAGAAGAACAAAATATGTAATGTTAAACTGAATAATTGTTAGGAAAGAAACAATATATGTATAACGTATGAAAAGGAAAATTCTTTGTAATGGTTTGTTTTGTCTTTAATAATCGCATTTGTGCCCATGTCACTGTGTATTGTGTGAGGTTAATGAAGATGGTAAAAAAATGTCTTAGTCTTATAAATACCTTTGACATCTGGGTGATACTTTATCCAAATTGTATTAGTTTATCAGTGAAACCAACAGCTTGTGTTCAATTTGCAGCTGGAAACTCTTTACCCCCAATAAGTATCTGTAGAACACATGTCCAAACACTTGCAAGCCATAGCTTCTCAGTGTGCGGATATCTTGTTCAGTGGTAGTTAGCAGGCTGGAGCAATAAGCAAAAGGTCATTACAATTGCTTCTGTGCCTGTCTGGCATAAGCACTCACAAGTGTCAGTGTGATAAAAAATACATAGTAGGGGAACACTAGGGCAATATTTCTTTTATTGGTTTAAAAGAGTGGGTTTGAACGTTTCCCCATGATCAGGGTACATCTTTGTTCAACAAATCTCACAGTGGATGCAGTATTGTGGACAAATCAGTCACAGATTTGCCCAAGAGGTTTATCATGCTAGAGTTTGACAGAGCTAAGTTATACAGGTTTGTTTCTTTAGCCCTGCTATTGCTTTGACCTTGGCTTGCATCTGCACTTATGCTGTGAACACAATATTCAGTTTCAGATTTTCTGAAGTAGCATTTATCATTCTTCATCTTCAAACTTGCATATTTGATGGGTTGGAGCACTGCCTCCAATCTCAAATTCCCAAACTAAAAAACAATGGCAAAAATAAGTTAAAAGTTCCATGAAAGGGTTTTAATAGCTCTCACATTTGTACATACCAGGGGACCTCACTGTTGTGATCCTTCCCCTCTCTAACAAACCTTTCAAGTTGGGGCCCCTTTTATAAACAGTCCTGGGTCTCAACTCCACAGTGAGTCCTAGGTCCTCGTCTGAAATTAATAAATTCCTATTTTTATTCAAAATTTGTTGAATAATGGAAGCGTCAAGACTAAATGGTGTAATAAATGTGATATTAAATGTGCTTAACCTATCCAGTTGAATAAACTCTCTGTTCAGAACACGTGTTCTGTTAAAGTCTCATCGTAATGTTAGGATAGGACTTAAAACCCCATTAACTCTCTTGTATTTGACTTCATTCACCAGTTCGTCTAATAATTGTAGGGGGATACCCTTGTTTCAAAAACATGTCACACAAAATTTGACATTCAGCCAGGAACTCATTGTCCTCAAACACCATGCAGACTGCCCTCACCAACTGGCCCTTCACAACAGATCTCTTCTGTTGCTGGGGGTGGCTAATAGAATAGTGAAGAAATTAATTAGAGTAGGCGGGTTTCCTGTACAAATGTGAGAGCTGTCCTTATTGTAGTAGGGGAACACTACATAGTAGGGAACACTAGGGCAATATTTCTTTTATTGGTTTAAAAGGGTGGGTTTGAACATTTTCCCATGATCAGGGTACATCTTTGTTCAACAAATCTCACAGTGGATGCAGTATTGTAGACAAATCAGTCACAGAGGTTGGGAAAACTTTTATTATCAGAGGAATAAGATATTCCTGTAACAAAAGGTTTAATTGCGGGTCCAAAAGTGTGGTCTATCTAGCTACCTGTAAATTATGTCCTTGCCTTTATGTCGGTAAAACCGACCGTAAGTTGAAGGACAGGGTCATCATCATCTTCTTTCGGCTGTTCCCGTTAGGGGTCGCCACAGTGGATCATCTATTTCCATATCTTCCTGTCCTCTGCATCTTGCTCTATCACACCAACCACCTGCATGTCCTCTCTCACCACATCCATAAACCTTATCTTAGGCCTTCCTCTTTTCCTGTTACCTTGTAGCTTCATCCTTAGCATCTTTTTCCCAATATACTCAGCATCCCTCCTCAGCACATGTTCAAATCAACATAATCTTGCCTCTCTGGCTTTGTCTCCAAACCTTCCAACCTGGGCTGACCCTCTAATATACTTATTCCTTATCCTGTCCACCCTCGTCACACCCAGTGCAAATCTTAACATCTTTAACTCTGCCACATCCAGCTCAAATTCCTGCCTTTTTGTCAATGCCAATGTCTCCAACCCATATAACATAGCTGGTCTCTCTACCCTCTTGTAGACCTTCCCTTTCACTCTTACTGGTACTCGTCTGTCACAAATCACTCCTGACACTCTTTTCCACCCACTCCATCCTGCCTGTACTTTCTTCTTCACCTCTCTTCCACACTCACTGTTACTCTGAACTATTGACCCCAAGTATTTAAACTCCTCCACCTTCACCACCTCTACTCCTTACATCCTCACCATTCCTCTATCCTTCCTCTCATTTACACACATATATTCGGTCTTAGTCCTGCTGACCTTCATTCCTCTTCTCTCTAGAGCATATCTCCATCTCTCCAGGGTCTCCTCCACCTGTTCCCTACTCTCACTACAGATCACAATGTCATCTGCAAACATCATAGTCCACAGGGACTCCTGTCTGATCTCGTCTGTCAACCTGTCCATCACCATTGCAAATAAGAAAGGGCTCAGAGCTGATCCTTGATGTAACCCCACCTCTACCTTAAATGCATCTGTCACTCCCACTGCAGACCTCACCGCTGTCACACTACCCTCATACATATCCTGTACCACTCTTACATACTTCTCTGACACTTCCGACTTCCTCATACAATACCACAACTCCTCTCTAGGCACCCTGTCATATGCTTTGGTATATGAACATATTTATAGCATTAAAAAACTAAAGTTGGAGAACGCGTTAGCTAAACATGTGCATGAATACCCTGAGCATAGCTTTAGCTTTAGAGTCATGAACCAGGTAGCGCAGGACCCTAGAGGAGGCCCACTTACCTTAAAATTAGAGACACAGGAATTGCTGTGGCAAATAAAATTAAATGCCTATAGCCAACCAGGCTTGAATGATGAATGCTCCTTAGCCTACATCTTAAAATTAAGAAGTCTACAGAGCGAGTGTTGACTTACTTATTCCTTCTTTTTAGGGAAGGTGAACACTTGTGCATGTATTTTTCTATTTTGCACATTTTTTTATACTAATGTCAATTGTTTACATCTTATTCCAATGTTTTGATTATGTTGAAAACCTATTGAAGTTTATAGACTTGGGGTCAGTCACATTTTTCTATTTTGTGTTTTTTTTTAAAGGATATGGACATTTATTTACATATATTTTTGGGGGATATACCTTTTTAAGCTTTAATTAATAGGTTGTGATTTTTTAATTGATTTAAATGGATGTATTTGTGATGGGATCTTTGTCTGAAGAAGTTTTGTTCATTGAAGCAAGATGAAAGCGTTTACTTCATTTGTCTTTTTGGGGTAGTAAAACCTTTTTGTGGAACTTTTAACTTATTTTTGCCATTGTTTTTTATTTTTCCAATCTCAAATTATTTGTCTCTTTATCTGGACCAAAGACTAGTTTATAATCCATGACAACAATATCACGTTCATGCCTTTCAAATAAATTACTTATCTCACATTAAAATATTTCTAGTATTGAAGTTATACTAAATGTCAGTCTCTTAAAACATAATATTCCATTTGAAATAATAGAAATTGTCAGCCTTAGATTATTTTCTCTAGTGGTATCTGCCAAAATCCAAAGAACAGAATCTGCCAAAATCCAAAGAACAGAAACAAAAAACACACAATGGGGTAGAGTGTTCTTATATCACAAACACATATAATCCACAAACAGAATAAGGAATACAAACACTGCTTAAAAACACTTTATTGAAATAAAAATAAAAAATAAAACACAGTAGATAAGCACTTTCATGCCATAAACAGCTCTTCTTCAGATCTTAAACAATCGTTGATAGAGACACATTATTTCAAAAAGACAACCAATGAGCAATCAGATGCTAATCAGAAATAGGAACACAAATTGATTTATTGCTATTCTTTTTAATCACTGAACCATTGGTGCATACCTTTCAGTTGGTTCAGTTACACTTATCTGCTATTTAATGTAGGTCCTTCTCTGGAAAAATCTTGCAAAACTCTATCTTCAAGACAGACTCATGAAGACAGTGGTGGGGAACAAGAAGCAGGATCTAGACACCACTAAGAATACAAATTTGAGAAAAAATTTACAAAGTTTTCATTTACTACATGGGAGATGTACTCTAAATTATTGTCCTTTTTACCAAAGGTAATAAATCTTTCAGTCCCGCATCTTCATGGTCTCGCAAGAATGCATATGAGAGAACAGTTATAAAAGGGTTTTACTTCTATTTTTGGGGCATACACCACAATACTATGTTTTTAATGGAAGCTGTAGTTTGTTTACTCCTGAGATTTAACACATGAGCCAAGAATTTCTTGATTGTTTTTGGGTCCCCATTATAGGAAGGCTCTCTCTAGGTACACGTTCACCTTTGAGGTTTTACTATTTCTACCTTATTCTTTCTACAAGCCCCATGAATGTCACAATTCCCAAATCTAGATTTCACACAATTGTTATTATGCTGACGCAAAACTTAAGTGACTCTTCTGTCGTATGATAATTTGTTATAAATTATAGTTTTAGCAGCTTTGAAACAGTCTTGTATTTCCCTTTCTAAACAATTTCAGCAAGTATGTGTGAGCATTGTGGTGAACCCATGTTTAGAAATTGAAGAATTAGCCAATGCACAAAAAGGCAGAAACTTTCTTTGACTAAATTAATAACAATTAATTACTAACTAAATTAATAACCTTGCAGCTGACAATCTGTTGAGTCACTTCTTGAATAGTTAGAAAGTAATCAATTATGCTAAGTCCTTACAGTGAAGGAAATAAAAAAAATGGTAGCCTGGATCAAAGCTCTTTATGTCTCACCAAACATCAGGTAATCCCAGTTCCCTAAAAAGTAGAGATTTTATGTGATGTTCACTGTTAGGGCAAATTCTATCCATAACTGAATCTGTAGTGATGCTGTAGACATCAACTAAAACCACAGGTGAGTCCTTACTATTAAATGTCTCATAAGCATCCACAATGATGGCAGAAATGCCTTGTCATCATGTCTGCATCCAGGACTGGAGGCTATGATTACTTCACTGTATGGAATGCTGTATTTAGTAAAGACCAATCTTCCATCTCAATCCTTGATGGTGGAAAGTATTTTCCACACTAAACTAGAACTGATTTCATAACCCAGTCTATTTGGAAGAGGCAGCTAAATTATATGCTTTAATACCTTGTCAGTTACGATAAGTGCATCATCGATACCTTTCCAAGATCTTAACTTATTGATAAAAAGCAGGAAATCAGTTTGCTTAGCATGGACTATATAGGTTCATAGGTGGTTCATAGTAAAGTAGTGAGCAATCATTCTGCAGACCATTAGAAAGCTAGCTAAAACCTATTTAAAAGCTCTCTTCAGCCTTAAGGAGGAAAAAACAAAGCAGATCATTACTGCTTACTAAGTCATTGTAACAGTAGACAGCATGGTCTGAATGATTCCACAAATCTGTGACTCTGTGCCATATCTGAATATGTTTTCTTGTAGCACCCACCACACTTTATTTTATACTTCAAGGACTGTATCAAGCTGTGTGTTTCTGAAGGAAAATAGACTTTGTACAGCTACTCATGCAAATTCAAAGAACCCCATCATGGAAGCTAATGTGACCATCAATGTCTAACAGTAAAAATATATACAGTACAACTTTTTTTTAAATAATAAAGAAGTGTTTAACATTCCTACTTAAAAACACTTAACATCAAATAACACTTGCACAGTCACATTAAGGGCAGTGTTGAACTGCTCACGCTACTTAAAACAGCAGAGTTAAAACAATGTTTCACTGTAGCAACTAATGCCCACCTGAGCAGTATAACACTGCCCACTCCAATTACGTCATAATGCAGGCTGCAAGAAAGGGACAATAGAGGGCTGTGCTCTACAGACCCCTCTAAACATCCCTTGTCCAACTTCACAAAAGAAACCTATACTTTCCCAATGCCTAACAAACGTAACTCAATGGATAAAATCAAGGGAATGTTTCCAACCCACACTAAAAAGAAACCAGTCCCCTTCCTGCTTAACATTATATAATTCCCCACATTCACTTAACCCACCTTATCCCAATATATCACTTTCTCCCAACTTATTCCTCTACTGCCCAACTTAACCCTAACCTAACTGCTTACTCACTAACTACAGCAAGAGTCCCTGTGCAAATAGGTCTGCTATACAGCAAAACACATTTTTGTGTCAAGCATATGCGCTGTCTCAAATATAATGCTAGTTCTCAATATAAGCAAAATACATTGGTGTGCTGATGTTTTGTAAACAAGCATATCACTAAAATAATTTACTTTATAAATATGTCTGTAAGAATCGCCCACTGTGTCTTAATGTTGGTAAATTTAGATTCTCTTCTGCAGTTTGAACTTTATCTTTGAACCTAATATGTTAAGATATGTTTATGAAAAAATACCTAAATGTAATGCATAATACAATATTAGACTACAGTCCTGGATGAAATATTCTAGATATGAAAAAAATATGATTTATTCACTGCATTTTCCCTCTGAGCTCTTTGACTCATTGTAAAGCACATGTTATACTTTGAGATAGAGACATTTCAATATGTGTGGCAGACAAAAATCACAAAGTAACTAGTGCAGTGCTTATCTGGATTATGTGAAGTACTAGTTTCAGTGTTGTCCATTTAGCTAAATGGCACTTCATTTATTAGGACATACAGATCTGACAGGTGATACGTATTTGTCATTACATTTTCCTGAATCAAAAAGTAATGTAATTCAAAGTGGCTGGCGGTTCTCTGCGTACATCTGTAGGTCAAGAATACCAAATGAAGGAAACACTTATGAATACAAGATGTGTGAGAGGATTCAAGTGTAATGAATATATTTAATCTTTAGTTACATTTCAAAATTCCGTCAGATTTTCTAGTAACTTAGTATCAGAACAAAACAGATTATTCCACAAAGGAATTTTAAAAAGCAAAAGTTTTCTTTTTTTTTCACACTGGTAGCCTGCAGACCACTCGCAGTCTGTGTGTATGGTACTTTGTTACTGTGGTATACATTATATTAATTTATGTATCATTTTAGACCAGAAGCTGGTGTCACAAAGTGACAGTCACTGTTGTATTTCATATAAATTTTTTATTCTTATTATAAATTATACGCTGGTGTTATAACTCTATGCGGCTTCTTATATTTTCTTATTATTATTCTCATGTCACTGTTCCCAGCAAATGGATAGATTTGTCTTTGTGATTAAACATTTCATAATGTTTTAAAAACTGAATTTAGAACCTAGAATGTTAGTCCGTGCAGTAAATCCCAGTAACTCAAAAAGCGGCCTCCTATATGTTAAGGTTAACTTAGTGCTGCAGAAGATTTTCAGCTTGGAAATGCTCCCAATAGTCCACCCCTTACTCCCCCCTCCCTCAGCATTGTTTGTAAAACAGTTCTATGATATACCTCAGGTAGAACTGGTGAGGTGTTTCTGTTTAAAAATCATACATTGGAAAGAAGGATCTCTGGTGTGTGCTAGAACATTAAAACATAAAGCACCTGACTGGCTAGGATTGTTAAATGTCTAAATTTCTTAGAGCGGTGTAATAACCAGGTTTATAACAAAGGTTAGTCAGTTTTACCTTATTCTCAGTGTGTTACAGTTTTAGGAAATCACTCTAACCAGGCTGGATTACGTGTTTCCAGACTATTCATTTTAATGTGCAGACCACCTATATTACTTTTGAATAGTATTCAGGTATACTAGCACAAAGCTAAAGACATTACCAAGTCTTCACCTTTATACTTCTTTGTAGTTTCCTGTTTGTTAGCATTGCTGGCAGATAGGGGTGGAGCTGCTTCCAATGGCATCTCTTATTGTGGTTCATTTGGCCTTATGTTAGCTGTTTTGGATGGGGTTCAAGCTTGGTTTTGCTATTACATGTTCATGTTTGATACTGATTGTTGTGATTAGCTGCAAAAAAGTTTACAAGTGCATCTTTCCAACAGAGCTTATACTAAAGCTGATACATACGAGGTATTTGCTGAAACTTTACAAGAAAAGAATCTGTTACTACAGCACAATCATATGGCAATGTAAAATGTTTGGAGAAACAGTGATAGTAATCTGAGTTGTCAATGCCAGCTTCATGTTTAGATGAATAATGGATCAGCTATGCACTAGTGAGTGCAAAAGTAATCTATCAACTACTTTCCAGCAGCTTGCTTTCAAGTATATTGTACCAGTATTTTTTTTACATACAAAGAGTGTAGACTACAGAGCTTCAGATTTTATCTGCTAGGTTCATAGGAGGTCACTAGGCTAATATCCCTAGGGTCTTAACAAGCCTGGCCTTATTCCCTAGTTGACCCCATGGTTAGATTGTCATTGTTAGCAGAGGGAATCAGTGATTAGCAGCGACAGACCCTACCTATGAGGGACATAGGTGCCACCCTTGAGGTGAATTTGTGGTCTTCCATCCAGTTGTCAAGGTTGTACTTAAATAGGGTCATTGAGGAACTCTGCTTCACATGAAGTGGGAATTTATTCCAGAGGAGCAGCAATTTCTGGGAGACATATCTGTCTCTCCAACATGCTCTGTTTATGACACAGGCTAGGCTGGGATCCCTGAAGTCAGTGACTCTTGTCCCATGTGATTTGCGGACATGCATCACTTCCATTAGGGCAGAGTCAGATATCACTCTGTAGGCCAGACACAGGTCACCTCTGCAGCCTGTAGGGTACAGGGTACAGAGGCAGAGCCTTCAGTTTTTCCTTGTAGGTCATGTTTTGGAGGCCCTCAATTTTCTTAGTTTGAAACCTCTGTGGTCTCTCTAGTTGTTGCAGGTGTCTGGTGAGGTAAATGCAAGAGGGATCATTGTACTTAATTAGTGGTCTAATGAGGGTTGAATATAGAGGAGTTATAACAGCCTTAGTCTTGGTTACGATGTCCTTATTTATGAGATGTGCAATGTAGAAGACTTTCCTTACCTGAGTGGAGACATGGTGATCGAAGTTTAAATTGCTGCCAACCTGTGTTCCCAAGTCTCTCACCACTGTGTTTGAGCTTGGGGAGGGTGCTATCTATAATATCATTTGCAGGGGCCATTCCTTTGGCAAAGGAGATAGTGATGCACTTTTTCGCATTTAATTTCAGACTGTGACTCTGGCACCAATCAGCAGTCCAAGTTAGCCCCTTTTGTTATATGTTAACATCACTGGAGGACTCAATGATTGCACCTAGGTTGGAGTCATCTGTGAACTTGGCAAGCCACAGGCCATCTACTTTCACCTGGACATCCGAGATGTACATTCCCAATAGTAGAGGGCCCAGCACAGACTCCTGTGGTACACCACTGGTAACTGGTCTGCCGGTGGAGGTGAAATCCCCAGCTTTGACAGTATGTATTCTGTTGGTGAACCAGTTTGCTACCCATCTAGTGACATATGGGTTAATCCCAGCTGGGAGAGTTTCTCAATAATACCTGAGTGATGGATTGTGTCAAAGGCCTTGGCTAAGTCAAGGGTATGTACTGCTTTGCCCTCATTGAGGGCTTTGGTGGCATTCTCAGGGAAGTCCACCAGGTTCAATCACAAGACCTGCCCTTAACAAAGCCAGACTGGGTCAGGTCAAGAGTCTGGAGGTTGCCTATGTTCTTGCTGATAAGATCTATGATGATTCTTTCCATGGCCATGCAGATAAAGCTGGTTAGGCTTATGGGTCTATAGTTCCCAGGGTTGGTTGATGGACTCTCTTTGTGTAAGGGAATTACTGTTGCTGCTCTCCACTTTGCTGGAACAAAGTCAGTGCTCAGGCTATGGTTGAAGACAGTGCCAAGTGGTTCCACTAGGTCTTGTTTTAGATTGTTCAGTAAGCAGCCTAAGATGTTGTCTGGTCCCATACAGGCTGTGTTTTTGGCCTTGGAGAGGGTGGATATTACTTGCTCTTTGGAGATGCTAGGTAGTAGACTGGTGACACGGATGCTTTCTAGTGTGCCTGGTAGGGACAAGGAGGTGAAATTTGTACCAGCAGGTTGGCAATTTCTTTGGGTTCAGTGTGAGTAATACCGTCCACAGTGTGAGTAGTACCATCCACAATCAGTTCGGCACATTTCCTTTAAGATTTTGGACAAAACTAAAGAAAGCCTTATGATTGTCTTTAGTTAGATATGCTAATTTAGCCTTGTAATTGGCTTTAAAGGACTTTAAAGATATCTGATTTGCTTGTTCAAGCTATGGAGGGTATTCTTCCTCTAGTGAGTAAGTTTCCTCTTTTTCTTTTGTAACAGTTTCATCCTTTTGTTATATAACCTGTTTGTACTTGCAGGCCACCAGTGTGGCCTGTTTCTTTGGGAAGACCTGGCTTTGATCCTGACAGGTACAGCTGAGGGTTTACTTTCAAAATATCAAAGTTCAGAAAAATGAAGGTTTGATACTTCGAAAATTACCTCATACTTCCTGCATACTAATTAGGTTAAAATGTCAAATCTGTTGATCGAATTCAGCAGATTTGACAATTATGTTGAATATTGACAGTGATGCCAGAGTAGGTGCAGACATAAGTTAAACACCTACACTGTCATTCACGTTTTTGCAGGGAGGCAAGCTCCCTTGCACCCCACTCTGGGGGGCTGCTCTCCCCCCCCCCCACACACACACACATGCTGCAAATTAAATATTCTAACTCCAAAATCACACTACAGTGAGGAAAGGGATACATTTCCCAATCCGCACTGTACCATGACTCTACGCATAACATCTAGTTCATATCAATGAATGTACACTTGCATTCACTAGGTACTCTTGATCTCCTAACATTCTGCAATATGGAAGTCGACTAACTGCCATTCGACTTTCCGTGTTCACTGAATCAACATTCAACTTTTTGATTGTAAACCACAGCCGAGTCTATACAGTTGTTTAAATGCCTATACAGGGCATTTGTGTACTCTCTGCACAGGAGTTATTGTTTTTTTTTTTTTGCGAATGGTCACCAGGGCCCTCTTATGCAGTATAGTTCCACCTGTTTTAAATAAGACAGTGTTAGCAATATTAACAAATTCTACAACAAGACCTTGTTATGGTGTGCCCTCCCAAAAATAAATCATCTCATTCAACCCCTCTGGTACAAGCAGCATAATCAATAACTATTGCTTCACAAATGCAAACTTGTCCTTACTGTCTTATATCCTTCAAAGGAGACCATTTTGTGGTCTGACCTTACCAGGGAAGGCATTACACTAGGGGGTGTGCATCACTCTCCCATATTAGTGAGGACCAGATCCAGTATGGTTGCACCCCTGGTTGGTGTTTTGACAATCTGGTCCAGAGAGTTTGTGTTTGCAAAATCCAGGAATCTCTGTACTGTACGTTTTGTGGTGTGTAGGATTCCCAGTTGATAGTGGAATAATTAAAGTCACTCATGAATATGGTATTGGGTTGGATGGTGAGTGTTTCCAGTACATTTAAATACATGGTATTAGTTTCCTGGGTCATAAAGGGAAAAATCCCTTGAATGTCAACCAACTGAACAAACACACCCACATGCATACACACACACAACAGTTACAGTAGTGAGACTAGAACCCCACCACATGCATACACACACACAACAGTTACAGTAGTGAGACTAGAACCCCACCACATGCATACACACACACAACAGTTACAGTAGTGAGACTAGAACCCCACCACATGCATACACACACACAACAGTTACAGTAGTGAGACTAGAACCCCACCACATGCATACACACACACAACAGTTACAGTAGTGAGACTAGAACCCTACCCTAAGTATTTTGACAAGAGAACTCAGTATTTAGTGCAAGATGTACAGCACAAGTCTTTCTCAGAAACCTTGCCAAACATATACTCTTTCACTTCACTATAGTTTTATTTTAATGCAGTGTTTCTTCTAGCATGTATCACAGTAGCATAATGTCATAAAATACCAGGTTATGCAAGAAGAAAACAGAGGAATCTGGAAGAAAGACACCAAGAGAGCTACAATAGTAGTAGAGGAAACAGGGCTAGTGAGATGACTTTTCAAGAATATTTAAATATGCTACAAATTCATGTAACCCCATATGAACTGCAGAAAGAGGCAATCTGAGGTACATTGCCGATGCTGAGAAGAGCGTTTTTGGCAAATATAAAAGACTGAAGCAATACTGATTTTGTGAACTATACCCCGACTTAGGAATGGGGTCAATTCTTGTCAAGGTACTAGAAGGTCTAAACTCTAAACAGTTGTAGAATTTAAAAAGGGGAAGTAAATGGGGAAGGTACAGCCTATCAAACAGAAGGAGCATATTAATAAAATGTAGTTTATGAAATGGAGCGCTAGTGATCTTATATCCTGAAATCAGTAATAATTTCTAATTCAGAAATGTAACTACTATGAGCCTGTGGTGAGACTGACCATTTTAAAACGTAATGGCTGTCAACTGATTAGCTTATGTAGGCACAAATGAAACACTTTTATGGCCATTCTTATTTTCTTAAGTAATGTTTGTCTTCAGACAAAATAATTATGATAGAAACGAAAATCTAGTGGATAAAGAATGTAGCTCTGTTTAGTTCCTTCCACCAATATCTGTGTTACAGACTGTATTCATAAGCCGTGTTCAGCTGACACATATAGAGTAATGACATCTATGTTAACTCAGTAATACCTGTTCTTCCAAGTGACAGAGTCCAACTGTTTCAAACCCCGTATGTTCTAGGAGTTTTTGCCCATACTGCTTACTGATCATCAGCTCCCTCCTAACCATCCTAGCCAATCAGCCTATGTGTTCCACATCACCAGGATGATGATGGCTGTCTTGCAGAAGGCACCATTATGTCATCCATAGGGGTGGTTCAGCTTTTGTCCTAATGTCCTACTTCTTTAACCTGCCCAGGGACAGCATGTTGATGTACAATGAACACCATTGCTATACCACCCCACATTTCCACAAGAGTATGAATGTCAGCAAGGCACCCTACTCACCCACATGAGGTAGCGTATGGCCTTTTACCTGATTAGCCCATGCGCATATGACTTTGTGCTTCTGCATTCCTTTTTTCAGAGTGGGCATGCCCATTCTCCCCTATTTATACCATCAGTCATCTGAGCTATTAGTCGAACTTGGGTCATCAGAGGTATAGTCAGGGCTCTACTGCTCTATCCCACTGCACAAGCTAATATCAATAACTAGAGTTTTTGTACACTATCTAGTGGAATACCTGTCTTATGACTAATGGAATTATGATGTAGGATGTTTAAACACAGATTTGGAAACTATTTGAGTAAGATAAGATGTAAAAAATACTAATACTTTATTTAAATAGTATTTGCTGACACACACACACGCTATTTTTTCATTTACTATTATTGATAAAGTGAATAACTTACATGCTCATCAGCTAGAGTTTCAGCATACACTTGACATGAAGGAAAGATGCTGGATTAGAAATACAGGGGCTTAATTTCCTCTTGGGCTAAATCAATCAGAATATATTAATTATGTATGTATGTATATATATATATATATATATATATATATATATATATATATATATATATATATCTTCTTCTTTTGGCTTTTCCCGGTTAGGGGTCACCACAGCAGATCACCTGTCCGCTCATGATTGGCAGTGGAGTTTTTACGGTATCGAGTTGCCAGCCTGGTGCCCAACCTTCCACAGAAGGCACACACTTACACATTCATGCCTAGAGCCAATTTAGAGTGCCCAATCCACCTACAGCATGTCTTTGGGATGTGGGAGGAAACCAGAGCACCCGGAGGAAACCCATGCGACCACAGGAAGGATATGCAGACTCCGCACAGAAGGCACCCTAGCCGAAGATCAAACCAGAGAACCTCTTGCTGTGAGGCGGCAATGCTAACCGCTGCACCACCGTGGCCGCATATATATATATATATATATATATATATATATATATATATATATATATGTATACATGTCTGTATTCCCCCTTCCTAGCTAAATGAATCATTTTGATATTAATTTTGTGTGTATTTTTGTATTTTCTCATACAAGGATGCTGTGTTTTATTGCTTTTAAGAAATTTGCCACAAATATTGGTTTTATATATTTATGGGATTTGGAAATTGTACGATTTAATTGCAGTGAAGAAGCCCTTAAGGTTGGAGGTTGATGAAACTGCTCCAATTTCCAGCTTTTGCTGGCATTAAAGTTTGATGATAAAACATAGTTCTTGAGTGCTTGCATTTTTTGTATTTACTAATGTATATGATTCCTTATATACAGCTTTGCATCTATACCCTGAATATCTAAGCATTTGAAGTTCAGCTGCTTTTCCATCTACTTCAGCTTCAGGAAGTCTACCTTTCTGTGGCTTTTTTATTCTTACTTTATCTCCAGCCAGTAAGCCTGGTAGTCTTCTGCAGTTTCAGCCATAGTAATATTTCTGTATCTGCTAATTTTCTTTTGCTTTCTATTGATTTTCAGGCATCAGTAATGTAGCTAGAATTGATAACTTGCTTTTTCCTATATTGTCCTATATTCAAAGACTGCAAGATGACAGTCTTCATAATTCATAATACTTATACTTTGTTTATGGAACTATTCTCCCCTGGCCTCCACTAAAAATGGGTTCTCCTTGGCCAGATGGACTATCTGAGTAAATAAATAAATAAATATTGCTACAGCTCTTTTATGTATTTGTATAGTTCTCTTCCTTTCTCTGTTAGACTATGAATAGCACAGTCCAGACTTTATATGTCTCAGTTTCCACTCAAGCCAAAATCTTTTCTGAATTCCTTGATAGCCATTTGACATTTTGAGACGCATTAGTGCATGCCTGAATGATCGAACATGCAGCCTTACATATACTAAGTCTGAGATCACTAATCCTTGGAATATTCCCTTTTCTCTGAGGTATGGTGATCTCAGAGTTGATACATAGATTCAGGAGGTATAGGGGGGCTTGTCCCTTTCAAAAAACAACTTTAAGGGAGAACAGTGATATTCACTATCTTGCATTTTTTGTAATTGCAGGGCTCAGGCTTATGACTCTTGGAAATACAATAGGAAGCCAAATATTTCACTGCTTTATTGCTGGTCACTGTCAGGTATTTCATCATCAGGTATAACCTGTCATGAGAATATAGACTTAAAGGCATTAATCATACTTGCTCATGTACATGAAATTACTTATAGTATGCACAACTCTGCTCTTCCGTTTCTATGACTCACAATTTCTGGCCAGTACATTATATATGTTGGTCTTTCTTTCTTTCTTTGAATTTTCAATATGTGATTCAAATATCCCCTCTCATGCATTTATCTTCACTGTTGATTGAAAAATCTTAATTTGTAAGCACTAAGAATTAAGTCCTGGAAATAAGTTATTTTTTCTTGGAAAGAAAAAGAAAACAGAACTTCTTTATTTAACAATGGATTTTGCTTAGAGAAACTTCTCACTGCAATGTTTATCAGTTATTAAATTTGAAAGTTAGTAATAGTATATTTCCGGGGTTCTTTTTTCAGTCATTGACAACTGTGCTACTACCCAAAGAATCTCCATTTTTTTTCTAACAATTGTTCATGTTGAAGTCTGCCTCCATGGTGCAAAGGAAGTATTCCCAACTGTCTCCCAGGTGATCAGAGTTCTACTAGGATACTTGGCACTACAGGATCCAGGCAAAGAGAGGGAAGTACAAGATCATGGCAAATTTGCATTTCCCAGGGAGGAGGGAAAGGTTTCCATGTACTAGAGGCATACTAGAGGCATATTGAAGAGTGTTAACTTCCTGGTGAAGACCATGGGGACAGAGATGCCTGAAGGGAATGCCTCTTGCGAACAAGAGGGGATGCCCTCTGCTGCCAACCCACAGTAAGCTCCTCCCCTATGATCGCTAGGAGCATGTGTTAGGGATATGAAAATTAAAGTAGAAAATTTCAAACCGCCCCTGATGGCTGTCTTTATGATGAACCCTCCCAGATGACCCTTGCCATGGGGCAGGGAAATTAATAGGCTGATGACCAACAGATGGGGGCAAAGAGTGCAAAAAAATGTGTTCATGTTGTGGTGTTATATATGTTCTATTCAACATATTTGCTATGTGCAGTTCATTGCTTGTTCTGCATTTGGCTCCCTATCACAAGTGCAAGATCTTAAATTGTGGGTTCTAAATGTCCAAAAATGAAAATGCAAGTCAAATAAAAAAAATCTAAATTTTTAAAATTACCGTTAAACTGTAGTTTAATACAATATCTTAACTTGTGGATTCTAAATCCAAAAATAAAAGTCAAGAAAAAAAGCAAATTTTGAAATTGCTGTTAAACTGTTAAAGCATTATTACAATGGGACTTAAGCCGTTGCACCCCATACATAGGGCTCTGCCCCATATCCCTATTACTTATATATATATATATATATATATATGTATAAAATTTTATATATATATATATATATATATATATATATATAAAATTTTTATATATATATATATATATATATATATATCAACTATGAAATCAGTCTGCCTCTGAGTTAAGTAATACTCTGTGCTAATATAACTTCTGACTTTGTATATATTTCTTTCATTCACACTGTAATTACAGCATTCTGAGGGTCGCAGTTATAGTCTGGTTAATTTCAATGTGCACCAATGTGTTTAGTTTTTAAATGATGCTTTTATAAATTAAGTAATAATCCAGTTTTAAAGATGTCTTGTAGAAGGACTTTGTGAATATGTTTTGCAAGGCTTCATCACTTGTCTCCACCTGAACATCTTCAGTATACATATACTCAGATAATTTCTCAAACCAATATACCAATACTAATTGTTGCTTTTCTGTCTGAGCATATCTGCTTTTTGCAACTATACCTTGATTCTTAGCAAACAAGTCTATTCCCTTGTATGATCACAGCCCATATACCATTCTGATTGGCATCTGCTTGCAACATAAGTGGCTGAGTGCCATAAGCCATAAGTGACTTATTCATAGTGTTTTAATATTAGTGCTTTGGCATCTAGTTTCTTGAGCAGTTGAAAACTATCTTCCAGTTCACTATTCCATGATGAGGCTACATCTTCCTCTGACACCTTTCTTAGAGGCATTGCAGTCTTAGCCATAATAGGTATGAATAATGCAAGATGCTATGTCATTTGTACAAACTTCTGAAACGTCTTCCTGTCTTTGTGTTTGGCATCTGCATATTTGTTCGGACATTAATTATAGGGCTTACATCTCTCTGACACTAGAATATGATGTATTTGTTTCAGACTATGACCATTGTGTTTCAGATATATTACTCTTGTATATATTTGTTCTTATTCAGCTTGAAGTTATGCTGCCTTAAATTATTGAGCAGTTGTTTCAGTCTCTTCCCACCCTCTTTTTGTATCTGATACTGTACTAATAGCTCATAATTTCTGATAACAGCCCCTTCCATGCATTTAATTACCTGTGCAATAGCTCTTTGTATTGACACTACCAGTGAAGAACTATCAAACAGATGTCTCAGGAATCTATACTTTGCTAAACGAATATTAAATATACACAGTTTGGATCCTTCTTTATCTTGCATTATTTGCCAGAGTTCTGGGTATACATATAAATACTGAAAAGAATTTAGCATTTTAAATAGCTGAGACTACTTCTTCAGCTATAATTTGTGGACATAGTGCATAAATAAATTTGCTATTATTTTCACATTGTTTTTGCTTTCCCCACACAATCCACAATTTGAAATAATTTATGTCATTAATATTTTTTCCAAAATTTCCTAAATTATGTATATGTTCAAGTAAATCTAATGAAGGAAACTAAAAATTAACATGCAGTAAAGAAAGTCATAGTTACGTCATTTTCAAGTTATTAATTCTAAGCCTGGTTTCATCATTCTAGGATATGCATAAGAGTTGATCACACCAACTATGAGTTAAAACAGCCACTGAGAAAACTTTTCAGTGACAAATAGAATTAAATAATAGGTATGATAAGAGGTGAAATTCTGCCTATTTACCTCGGTGAGGCAGTGACCACAAAGTCTTGTTCTGTATGTACGTATGGTTGAGTTTCCCCTGATATAAATTCTTCATTCTAAATGTTAATATATGAGAAGTTTAGATGATTTGACTGTTTAATCAAAAGGGATAAATTCAATGATGCCATACAAGTTTAAGTGACCATGTTCATAAAACACACACACACACACACACACACACACACACACACACACACACACACACACACACACACACACACAAATACAAATCAATACCTTTAGAAGTGACAATTTTCAAGAAGATTGTACCCTTATCATCTATTTAAATGTGTTATAATTAATTTATTTTTATGCAATTAGTTATTATTTAATGGTCTTACAATTAAATGTTAATGTTAAATGTATTGCCTGGCTTTCAACGTGTACTAGTCTGCATTGAATTCAAGTATTTCTTAAACTGAAAGCATTTATGAATGATTACACATCTGTCTAGTAATCTGATTAAAACAAATTGCATCGTGCAATGAAATAAATATTAAAAAGTAATAAGATGGAGTTCTGAAGCCCTCATTTTTCCAAGTTGTTTGAAAAATATTTCCATACTTTTTGATAACATTTTCTGCAATGTTCTAGTAGCCTTGAAAATGGGTAATGCTAACTCCTAATCAGTTTATTCAGGAGTTGTAGATCAATACAAATGCAAATCTTGTATTGGTTTATAAGATATAACAACATTCTGTTCATGCATTCCATTGCTTCTGCTTAGTAATAGTACTGAAAGCTAATTGTGCTTTCAGTGAAGCAGGTTTCACTAGCATGCATTCAAAGTTTGTATATGATATTGTCTTGGAAAACTTCCTATGTCTGTAAATAAATCACTTATGAATGATATAAACAGTCTTCTGTATGTCTCTAGAATAGTCTGACTCTTCTTGAATGCATACAGGAGTGCATTTTCTCTCTTTGTTTTCACTCTGCAAGTTTGTTTTACCTTTTCTAACTTCTTACAAATAAATGCTCCATATTATTAAGTGAATTTACATCATTAAGCACCACCATTTGAACAGCATGTTGTAAATCCTATGATATGAACAAGATGTTATTTTTGTATTTATATGTCAAAAGCATCTGGGCAAATACCTTTACCTGGTACTCTGAAAAAGTTAATAATGTGTACATAACTTTCTTTTCTGTTAGTCTCAATGCATCAAAACTATCTGCAGACATAATATTGCACTCTATATTTTTGTCTAATTTAAATTTAACAATCTGACTGCCAGTCCTGTTCTCAGTTTTTCTTATTTGTTTTCAAACTTCACTGTATCTACACTTTTCACTTTAATAGTGCCAGAAAAAGTATATTGCCATGTTTTTTTTCAAGGGAATGTACATTCTTCTGAACAGACGTTTATATCCTTTTGAACATCTTGGATAAATGATTCTTTCTACCACATCATCTAGAATGCTGATTAAATACAGAGCAAAGATTTCTTGAATGCTTATGAACACAATTAGCAAGCAAGGCTTGAATACCAGTTGTGCTATAGTGCTTGTACAGCCTATGGTCTCTTTCTTATCTCTGTTACTGTCACATTTCAATTTCACTCTATTTTTCCTTTTTTTTTTATTTGACTCACATGTCATCTTACATACTTATATTTCTTTACTCCATTCCGTAAGTGTGCACTTGTAATGTCACTCCATTGTCTCAGTAACCTTCTTAAAGAAGCTGACATGTGAAGTAAGCAGGATCTTCCCCTGATGAACCTGAAATGGCCAGGGTCAAGAGTTTGTAGATTGTCCAACTCATTATTTATTAACTCCATAATGATCCTTTCCTTAGTCTTACAGATAAGGTTGGTCAGACTTATGGATCTATACTTACAAGGGACTACTGACACCTCAGCTTTGTGCAAGGGGATGACTGATAATAGCCTCTATTCAACCAGTATGAAGTCTGTTTGGAGGCCGATATTGACTAGCCTCTGTCAGAGGTCTAACAAGTCCTGTTTTGTGCTGACCAGTAGGCAGCCCGGTATGTTATTCAGTCCCACTATAGGTTCATAGGTTCATAGGTGTGTACTAGGCTAATGGCCCTGGGGCTTTTACAAGCCTAGCCATAGGATTACCCCCTGGCATAGTGCCACTCGCCCTTAGTTCCCAGTGCCTCTGTTGAGTAGTAGTGCTTATGACCCGGGACAGTGCCTTGAGTACTTATTCTTAGGAAATGTGAGGAGCAGTGTAGATGTGAGTAGGTTGGCTGGCAGGGTGAAGTTAGAGATAAATGTGTTTGCTAGTAGATTGGCTATGTTATCTGAGTCTGAATGTGCGGTATCAGTTATTATTACTTCTGCACAATGTTGGGCTTTGTTCCTGAGATTTCTAATACAGGTAAAGATATCTTTGAGGTTATCCTTCAACTCAGTGGCTATTTTTACCTCATATCTGGCCTTGGCTAATTTGATCAGGGTCCAGAGTTCCCTGTTTAATTTAATAAGAACATTTTTAGACTCTTTGCGATATAAGTTTATTTTTGGATGCAATGCGTTTTTTTTTTTTTTTTTTATTATAGTCTGTTCATATTTGGGTTCCAGCATAAGGTTTTATTCTTACATTTTATTTATTACTGAGCTAGTTATATGCTCATAAAATTTGCCAGGAAAGGTTTCTGCATATGGGGGGGGGGGGGTCATCAGGATGGAAGGAGATTTTTAATTTGGCTAGGTTATAACTTCATTTAAGTAAATTAGCTTTAGCATAATCTCTGAATACTGAGGTATTGAAAGATGCTTCCAGCTTCAGTCTTATGGTGAATGTGACACATTTGAGGTCCAATTTGACCAGAGAGGAAGTGACAATTCCAGGTAAAAGCACACCACAGACAGTTAGGGGCAACTTGCCAATCTAAAAATTAACAGCAGAAACAAAGCTTTTCCACCATGGAGAGGTTTAAAACTATTTAATACTAAACATCAGCAAGTATAAGAAAAATAAAAACACAGTGAAACGTGAAGTCAGCTTAAAATAACTGGATAAGCACTTTCAGCAGGAATGCTTTCATCAGATCCTGTTGTACTAAACTTTGCTTATCCAATTTAAACAGAGGCTTAGCCAATCAAAGTCTACAAAGTTCACTTATTGGTGGCCAAGTGGTTAGTTTCCCGGCGGCAAAATACATGGTCTCAATCTTCTGTGATTCAACTAAGTGGTAATTCAATTATTTAAAGTAGATCTATATCTATATCTATATCTATATCTATATCTATATCTATGTCTATATCTATATTTATAGAGAGAGAGAGAGAGAGATTTTATTCTGTATAGATATATATATATATATATATATATATATACCGAGAGAGAGAGAGATATTCTATTGTGTATGTATGTATATCTATATCTATTTATCTATATATATATGTATATATATATATATATATATATATATATATGTGTGTGTGTGTGTGTGTGTGTGTGTGTGTGTGTGTGTGTGTGTATGTATTGTATTGTACTGAAGTCACTAATCTTTTGTTGGTATTGCAGCATCATTCTTGGCAATGGTAGAATGGCTAGGTTTGTACCTGCCTTGGGCACCTATTCTGACAGCTCTATCATGCCACTCTTCATATGGTCCAGGAAGACATGGCTCGGGTCATTTACACCCATGTGCAGTATAACTGTGTCATATGTGTACTTGCGGAGTGGTGACTTAAGTGCATGTGTGTTATTCTAGCATTATACTTCCCACATACAACTTGTGACACCCACACCTTATACTTCCCCAAACAACATTACTACTGTCACAGAAACACTTCTCTCCACTTATTCCCTACCTCCCTCTAACATACAGCATCATTCCCAGCAGTCTTTCTCTCTCCCATACTGCTTTGCAGTATACCGACTCCTACTCCAGCCCCTCCCCAACAGTACCTCTAAATCATTCATGAGCAAAATTCTCTCTTCCATTTATCCCTGTTCTCTTTTCTCATATACTACAATCAGATTAATATTTATCTTTCATCTTTTCCTCTATATCTGTCACCTTCCCCTTATCTGTCTATACTGCTTACACCCCTCTGTATTCCATCATTCTATATCATTACACAATTAAATCAAGACGTTTTGGTTTACACTGTTAGTAGACTCTTTCCCACATAAATACATCTTCATTCATATCAATATTCCCCACATCTATACTCTTAAATGCCCACACAGCTCAAATCACCTTAAGCCTACACACAAAACACAATATATTATTCTACATTTCAACTTCTACTTTTCCCCAAATAAACCCTACCTAAACAGTTAAATCCAGGATGAGCTACACAGTTGACAGCAAACACACAGAAACAAAATGATACCACATTCAACTAATTCAATCCCTACTTTAAAAAGACAGTACAAGCATTAACCAACCAGGTGACAAATCAAACTCATTCGAATAACCTTCAGCATTTCTCCTTCCAACCAGTTTTCACAGATGATTTCAAAAATACTTTAAAAAATTAAAGCTAGCTACAGCTGCTACCTGATGAATATCTTAAAACAGCAGCTGAGGCTACTGCATAACCACTTTCCATTCTGATAAATCAATCAATATTTGAAAATATAACCACCTCACTTTGGAAAAAAATAATTCATTATTCCACTGCACAAGGGTAGAATCAAGATAGAGCTTTCAGTCTATAAGCCAATTACCATTTTTTCACCCTTATCAGTAATATTAGAAAAATGTATTCATGCACAATTTCTCAACTATATAATTGATAACCAGCTTCTGTTTTCATCCCAATACACCCTCTGTCCTCATACAGTGCCACTTCTCCTTTCATGAATTTTGTTAATATGTCAAAACCCACAGAAATGTCAGAAGTCTGGTTTCCACCATCTTATTAGTCTTATCAAAAGCTTTTGATACTGTCTAACACCAGAAACCCTTAGAAAAACTCTCATACTTAGGGCTCATCATCTGTTCACAGCAATGATTCCATAGCTACCTCTCAAACAATGCACAAGCCTTGAATTGGAAAACAATTTTTCTAGCTTCTTGTCAGTAACAATTGGTGCCCCACAAAGATCTATGCAAGGTCCCATACTTTTCAACATATTTATCAATGATCTCTACACTGCTTCAAAAATGCTACCCTAGTTTAATATGTTGATGACTCAACCCTCAACTGCTCTAGCAAATCTCTCTAAACTCCAACACCTTACACAAGAGTCCATATGGTTAAATAATTCACAAAATCCGTATTTACTATCATCATATCTGCCAGCAACACTGTGATAGAACAAGTAAACAACAGAAAAATATGGGGTGTCATCATAGATAACCATTTGAAATTCGACCACCATGTATCAAATGTGGTTAAAAAAAATCATAAAAAGAAAGGTACATTATACAGAGTAGAACATACCTCACTGACTTTGCCAGAAGACATATAGACTCTGATTTCGTACTGCTATCACTCCTCTATGCTGCCCTAGTCTTCAGCAACCTTCATGTCTCACAACTGTCCAAACGTGAACAATGTTATAATAAAATAGCCAATTATATAGTAAACTATAACAGCAGAACACACCACCGCCTAGCCATTAGATAATTAAACTAGTTAGAACTACCGCATCACCTAGATAATTCTCAGCTAACTCAATACACAGACTTCTTCATAATCCAGAAAATTGTCCAGCCCTCAACAGTTTAATAAAACATCACTCCCACAACTGAATTTTATGCTCTAGAAAACACACTAATCACAATAACTAAATCATCTAATACTGCAAGTGACTCTCTATATTCACATAGTATTTATAAACTATGGAACTACATCATACTACCATGGAAATCCATTCAGAATGCAAACTAATTTAAAACTTAACTAAAACTTCACATTTCAAATTAATGGATTTGCTCCTGTATATCTCTAGGTTCAATGTCACTGTAATCTTTAGCTTGCCATATCGCCAAACCATTTCTCTTCATTCAAAATGCCGCACAACCATTTTTCACTATTACCTGAACAGTTTTATTAGCATCTCCCAGCTACATACATAATTTCGTGACACTGCACATATCCCACCTCTATACTTCTAATATAAACTTTATAATAGCCATGTGTATATTTATCTGTGAACATACTTTATACCCCATATCTTAGCAACAATACTAATAGTTTCGGACCTACCTAGTTCCTTCCCTCATTTCCAGATCTTTGAATTTCTAAGCACTAATCACATGATCTATTATCTATCTGACAAACCCATTAATACTTTTTATTTTACATTTGTTAACTGGGTAGTGGCTGGCTGGGCAAGTAGCCCATTCTCAGCGAAAAGCTCAATAACAGTAGTACAAAAAAAAGATTACAAAAATATGACAAAGATTTACAAAGAATATACAGAAAGTTTAACATATACCTTTTCAAATTCTCAATGTCAATATCTACTAATGCATAAGTTTCTTTTATACTGCAATAGCTGCCTTTATTTCAGATTAATGTAATCTATTTAGTAAAAGAATGTGTAATTGTTAATGTATATTACTTAATGTCTGTTCATGTGTTTGTCTTCTTTCGGCTTTTTCCCGGTTAAGGGTCGCCACAGTGGAACTCCGGTCCGCTAATGATTGGCAGTAGATTTTCACGAACGCCAAGGTGCCAGCTCGATGTCCAACCTTAAACGAAGGCCTGCCCATTTACGCATGTCTTTCGAACGCCCACCCAACCGCAGGCAGGACATGCAGACTCCACACAGAAGGAAATCCCCGCAGTCTGTTCATGTATATTACTGAAATGCTGTTTAAAAAATGTTAGTTAAATGTTGAATCTTTTCTCCACAGGCTTCTGCTGAAAAAGGGGTTTTGACTAAACTCAGTTGAGAAAACCCAGTAACCAAAAGCAAAATTACTAAAATAAGAATAAAAATAAATGCTGTGAATCCTGGCACATGATAACTAACTGATCATGATCCCCTTCTTGCACAGCTTGGTGAGTGGTGCATCAGTGTGTCGCAGAATCACCATCACTAGCTTACTGGACTATATGGAGGTTGGCCTTATGGGCTTTTGAACTGAAACAATGTGACTTTTAGATTCATGTTTCATGGTGAATGCTGTCTGTGTTACCTGTCTGTGAGGTCACTGAGGGTACTTGTTTATTAGATTGCATTTAGGAGGCCTTTGAAGTTCAGGTAAGGTACTTTTAAGAGCCTTAGTGTATGTAGGTCTGTGTGTTTGGCTTGAGCTCTATGTGATTGACTGACAGCCTGCTCATTATTTGCAGTGGCTTTGGATGAGAGTTTTGCCTCCAATAATATATAAATACATCTCTCACACACTGTGGCACTTTAAATAGTATCTGGTTGACAGTAAATATAACATAATTGCTACATTGTCTCAGGGTGCCCATTGAAACCAAGCTGGCTTCACAGATGTCTGGAAACTGCACATCTGTGGTTCCAGATGCTTACTAATGTGGGCTAAAGAGGCTTGGAGTTGCTTTACTGGAGTGTTGTCTGTCTGAAAGAACAATCCGAGTCTTCACACAAAAAGCAACATGGCTCTTAGTGCAAAACCAGAGACCCTTCACACAACTAATGAGAGACAGCATATTGCCTCACAGCTGAAGCATTGACTTGAGGTAAACTAAGTTTGGACAGAGAAAATTTAGTTTGAGCACTGTTATCACGTAGTAAATAATTTTCCTAGGCTGACTATAAGATCACCTTTGACATGCAGCGCCTTAACTCTGCAGTTTATAATACAGCTATAACTGGGAGATGGATTTAACTAAATATACTAAGAGGGAATTTGATGGTGAAATACTTGTGTCTGTCAAGTACAGTACTGAACAGCTCTGTGCAGAATGCCATCATCCACTGTTAAGGTGAGGGGAAAGTGAAAGAGCCAATAGAAAAGTAGTTTAGGGTTACCACTTGTCCCACTTTGCGAGGGACAGTCCCTCTTTGGGCAGTTGTGTGCTGCAAAAAAAATTGAAAAAATGGCAAATGTCCTGAGATTTTAGGACAAAAATATGTCCTATATTTTATGTAATAGTTACATACAACAGTTATTCTGTATCTGAAACACCTAAATGTTATAAGAAACAGAATAAGCAACTAAAATGCTACAAGAATAAGCTTTTAATTAGGCAAAGAAGTGAAGTTCTGTTCTTTGTACTGGTCTTGGGTATGTTTTGCCCTGCAAAATCAGATGTCTATACCAAAGTTGTCCCACATTGGCCATTTGAAAATGTGGCAACCCTAAAGTAGTTAGAACTCCAGCCAGTGATGTCTACCCCACAGAAACAGTAAGAAATAATTCCCTGCCAGGAATTAACAACTAATGTTTTCAGCAAGTTTACACTCAGACTAGAAAACTGTAATTGAAGAATAAATTGTAAACATAGGAAAAACACTTTTATTAACTATAAGGAGCTAGTATCTAAAGTATTTACATAGTAGAACACTCAGTGTAAAAAAATGGAGGATCAAATAACAACAAATACACAAATAACCATATGACTAAGAAATGTGCAATATCAGCTGTTTTAACTAAGATGCAGTTTAATGTAAAAATAAGTTGTAAAAATGCAAATGTACAGGGAAACAGGTTAACTAGAATAGGGAACAGGCAGATACTTAAACATCTAGGTGACAATTCAAAACTAGGGTTGCCACCTTTTGGGATGCTGAAAACTGAACCAAAACCACACCTCCCGCACGGCCTATAACTCCACGCAGCCCCAACTCATTTCACCCATGTTGACACCCAGTTTATGATGTAAATGCATGCATCATTTGGGTGGAACATTCCCTTTAGATTATTTTTCTTTTTGTGTTTACTTAATCTCAGACTTCCTTGCATTACTTTTTTTTGTAAATATCTTGAACTACACCGCATCACTTTAGTGATGCTTTTTATTGAAAGAAAAGACAGAGATATTTTTTACAAACTCTGTAATTCTACTCATGCTGTTAAACAGAATACCAGAGTTTGTGCAGTGCTTTCTGGATTATCGGAAAATCATTCTGATTTCTGGATAGTCCAGAAAAATACCAGATAGATGGCATTCCTATTCAAGACACAAAGCCAACTGTAAAAAAAAGTTACAACATTTAATTAAATAAGCAAAAGTACTAAAACATCAAAATAACAATAAGTGCATCAGTTTTGTGTACTTCTCTTGATATTTTGCAGAGTTTAAGCTTGAAAAACACCAGAAAAACCTCTCTCAGCACAATGCTTTATTTCTTTCTCTCCCAAAAATTTCTGGAAAGACACACATAAATGGCTACCAGAAATATTAAGCTGACAGGACAAGTGAAGAAACCAATTATAGGTTCATAGGTTCATAGGTTGGTACTGGGCTATCTGCCCGAAGGCATATATTAGCCCAGCCATATTGTGCGGTATTCACCGCCCCTTTAGTAGTTCCCTAGACCCTTGTACTAGCAGCTAGTACCCTTGGCCCCTATCTAGTAGTGCTGTTGGTGTGATCCCCGGTGTGAACTTTCTGTTACCCATCCTCTCATCAAGGTTCCTCTTGAAGAATGATAGTGAGGGGCTCTATCTTATGTAGATCGGGACCCTGTTCCATAGTAAGGGAAGTCTCTGCGAAGGGAATCTATCTCTCCAGCATGTTCTATTCATTGTTGTGTTGAAGTTTATATCCCTAGGGCATGTAGTTCAAGTAGATTTGGTTTTGCTAAGATGGAGCATGTTCAACAATTCTGGGTTGGACATGGCTCTGTACGTTAGACAGAGATCGCCGCTGAGAAAGCGGTATGCAACATAGAACAGTCTTAGCTTTTTCAATTGTGCTGCATAGGGCAACTGTTTGAGGCCAGTAATCCTCTTGGTTAGGTACCTCTGTGGTCTCTCCAGCTGCTGGAGATGTCTAGCCAGGTAAATTCCAATTGGTGCATTGTACTCAATAATGGGTCTAATGAGGGAAGAGTAGAGAGGCACCATTACACCCTTAGATCTTGGTGCGAACCCTTTTGTGATCAGATGGGTCACAAAGAAGGATTTTTCTAACCACTTTGGCAACATGGTTATCAAAAGAAAGCTGACTATCTACTTGGGTCCCTAGATCCCTTATTTCTTCTTCAGATTGCAGGGGATTATCTCCTATGTTGTAGTTTTTGGGTACTCTGTTTTTTCCAAAGGGGATTACTATGCATTTTTTTGCATTTAGCTTGAGACCATGGCTTTGACACCATGCATCAGTCTCATTTAGGCCCTTCTGGAGGATCTCCATGTTGGCCGGAGACTCTATTATAGCGCCCAGTTTGCAGTGGTCCGCAAACTTAGTCAGCCACTGCCCTTCCATGCTTGCCTGTACTTCTGAGAAGTATATGCCAAACAGGAGGGGCCCCAGGACAGAGTCCTGAGGCACACCACTTGTTACTGGTCTGGATTTGGACATAGATCCTGCTACTCTTACATTATGGAATCTGTCTGAGAGCCAGTTTGCGATCCATCTTGTGATGTAAGGGTTTATGCCCAGGCTGGTGAGCTTATCAATAATACCTGAATGGGGAATGGTGTCAAATACTTTAGCAAGGTAAAGGTAAGCCGTGTGTACCTCCTTTCCCTTATCTATAGCCTGAGTAACTGTCTCAAAGAAATCCACCAGGTTCAGGAGGCATGATCTGCCCTTGACGAAGCCGAACTGTGTGGGGTCCAGTGGCTAGAGGTTCCCAATCTCTCCATTTATGAGTTCTATAATGATTTGCTCCATAGCCTTACAGATCAGACTGGTCAGGCTTATTGGTCAGTAGTTTCCAAGGTCAGTTGTGGCCCCACCCTTGTGTAGCAGGACCACCGTTGCCGTGCACCATTCTATGGGCACATATCCTGTGGAGAGGCTGAGACTGAACAGGGTATTAAGATGCGGGGTTAATTCCTTTTGGAGCTCGCGTATGACACAGCCTGGGACACCATCTGGTCCCATGGAAGCAGTGTTTTTAGCTTTAGATAGAGTCTTGTTAACCAACGTATCAGTAATAATTGGACTTACGCAATCCCCTGGAATTGTAATAGGCCCTGTTGGTGGTGAGGGGTGGGGGGAATTTGCACTGAACCTGTCAGCCAAGATGTTGGCAATATCAGAAGGGTCAGTGTTTTTTGTTCCATTTTGTAGTAGCTCAGAACAGACCTGAGCTTTGCCATTTAGGTTTTTGACGTAGCCATAGAAGGCCTCATGGTTATCCTTGGCATCCTTGGCAACTTTCTTTTTAAAATTAGCTTTAGTTGACTTGATGAGGGCCCTCAATTTCTTACTAATGCTGATCAGGGATGATTTGTCTACTTGAGATTTGGCCTTTTTTTGTATAAGTCTCCTCCTTTTATTGTAAAGTTTGCTTATGGCTGGGGTCCACCAGACTGGTTTCTTCTTGCCTGAGGAAGGAGTCTTGGTTTTATTTCGGATAGCACGGTTCATGCAATCCTGAAGATGCATATAGAGTGCCTTGGTGTAGGATTCTGCATCCTGGATATCATTATCCTTCTGCAAGGGAATAGTGAAGCTTTCCACTTCTGATGCAAGTAGTTTGAAGTTTGCTTTGGAAAGGTTTTTGACTATGGTTTCTTTGACTGGGGGAGGTGGAGGGGTGAGAATGTCCAGGGTTATCAGTTTGTGGTCGGATCTGACCAAGGAGGGAGTGATAATGGGTGTGGTACAATGGGCACCCATATTTGTGATGATTAAATCCAATATGTTGTCCCCTCTATTGGGGGAACTTACTAGTTGTTCAAGGGCATTTGAATTTATAAATTCTATGAATTGCTGAGCATAGGAGTTGGAACATTGGTAGTTTGCCCAGTCTATACCAGGGTAGTTGAAAAAACCCAAGATTATGGTGTTGGGTAGGACCTTTATATTTTCCAATGTCTCAAGGAATGCAAAGTGAGCATCTTGATAACATTAGATAAAAGAACTCCCACCAATAATGCTGACCCCTCAGAAACAGCAGCAGCAGCAAATGATTAGTTTACACTAAGACTAGAAAAGCAATCGAAAACCGTACTGTAATGTAAGAATACGTTGCAAAAGTAGGAAAATCAGAGGAAAGTGACATGGGGAAACAGATTAGTTAGATGGAGCTGGTATCTAATGAATTTACAAAGGAGAATACTAAATGTAACAAAATGGAGGAAATATTAGCTTCATAAACAACCAAGTGACTAAGAAACGTACAATATCAGCTATTGTAACTATGCTGCAATTTAATGTAAAAAGAAGTTGTAAAAGTATAAAAAACACAGGGAAAACACTTAGATTAACTTGAACGGGATGTAATACACATAAATATCAAGGTGATTGTTCAAGATACAAAGCTAGCAAGTTAAACTAAACAAAGTAGAAACACTCATAAAATTCTATTAAATAAGCAAAAAACTACTAAAATCACCAAAATGACAATAAGTAAACCATTTAAAGACACAAAAGTTATACAAGACACAAAAATAAAACAATATTCTGAAATACTGCTTCTTTCTTAAACAACAACAACACAAATTACAGCAATTCTAAAACTGCTATTTTCAAAGAAAATAACATATAAACCAGAAAATGTTTTTTAAATTATGATGAAAATGCTCTATGCAATATAAACATCTTTAAAGACATTTTTAAGGACTCCATGGAGACCTCAGGTAAATTCTTCACACAGGAGGGACCATAAGAAAAAAAAAGCATTTAACCTAGAATGCTCCATGTGATATTTAAGTATCACTGATCACCTTTCATTAGATGAGTGAAAAAACCCAGATGACTGGAAGTTAGCAGCACTTTAGTGTGAGTAGAACCCACCCAGTGTAAGACTTGGTAAGTGAGAACCAATACTTTAAACTCAGATTTAAATACCACTAGCAACCAGCACAGATAATATAAGGTTGATATTTATATGATAACTCTGCAGAATACTGGAATGCAAACACTGTGCTATAATCTTTCATTTCTGAAGGCGGCCTTGGCCCTGGCCAACATGTTACAGGTAGTCCAATGATATGCCTGAGACATGCATTGTTACTGAGAGGTCCTCTGGAGGAATAAGTTACTCAAGTAAGATTATTTTCAACTTAAATAAAGAGGATTTAAAAATAGCTAACACAAGGTCCTGAAGTATAACA
>NC_056737.1:860534107-860586607 GCF_019279795.1 Protopterus annectens | reverse complement strand
TCAGTCTTAGAATTCTAAAAACATCTTAAGTTTGAGTAGCTTTTCACCAGACATTTACAGGCCTCTAGAAAATTCAATTATGAAGCCTGCATATACAAACTTTGTTAGGCAGAAGATGTGCTACATTGGTATGTACTAATGAGAATGCCGGCACACAGTTCACACATAAAGTTTATTAATGCTGACACCATACAATTTCATGCAGTCACCATCTGTACACAAAGAAACACTGTAAAACATTTAAAATAAGAAAGAATTATTCAAAACAAGCTAATCATAACAAATACAGTGCACAGAACCACAGGTGAATGGATATACTTGGAGAACGGCACTGCATAATGAAATGTATCCTAGAACACTGTTGGCAAACAATGCCATGAATTAATTCTGGAGTCAAAAAATTTAAGGGTGTCTCTCAATTCCATACAAAGAAATATACTGAATCATTTAAAATATATGCCTCCATATGATCTCCCTTTTCTTGGATTTTAGTTCTAAAACATTCTAAGCCTGGATTGTAATAATAAAAGACATTCTGAGGTAAATAAAGCTATTACACTCTCGGTATAGATTTATTCATACAGATATATGTAGGTATTTTAAATGTGAGTGCATGGTTATTTATACCCTTGAACACTATTCTTTGGCAAAATTATATTTTATTTACAGATGTTAATAGTTATAATTCCTATTTTGTCTCTGTTCCTTCTATACTCCATCCAAAAAAATGCAGATATTACAATGCAACATTCATTCCTGTGTCCTTCTACCCAGATGTAAGAGCAGAATTTAGACAAATATGGTACAATTAGGAGTAAACACAGGTTTGCAGCAGCAGTGTACTGATGGAGGCTTGTTTGAATACCATGAAATGTTTGCATGTTGCGAGGTACAGGCACAGTACAGGCTTTAGGATTAATGAACTTCTGAAGGGGCAGTGACCCTTTGGATTGCTTTATAATTTAGACTAAAGTTTGTTTTTAACTTTGTAAGCTACTATGCATTGAAATAATAACTTCCTTCAAAACACTGAGTTAGCATAAATAACTTTTCTCGTTTGATTACTTCTACAAAGCATTTTATAACTATTATATTGCACATGGCATGTTCAGAAAGGTTGCACTGCATTAATGCTATGCTGAATTATTTGATATTCAATTTTTTTTTTTGCAATTGTGATGTTCATAGGGTGTACCTAGTAGTGGGATGTATTACTATAATAGGTACTGGGATGGTACAAATCAAAGAGCTACTTCTATTAAACCAGAATGGAGTCCTCACCTGGATTCATCACCCAAAGACTCCCTATGCTGTGGAATAAAATCCCGGTATATGTGAGGCAGAGCACCTCGCTGGCCTTGTTCAAGAGAAATCTTGACCAATGGATGGGAGATCGCAGATATACCCCAGGGATTACCTCAGTGTCACTGCTCAACAGAGGCACAGCAAAATAATGGGTATAGTTCCCCATACTAAGGGGTGGCATAAGCCACAAAACTATGGGCTAGGCTTGTAAATGCCCTCGGGCAGATAGCCTAGTATGAACCTATGAACCTATGAACCTATGAACATACATCAGGGTGTCCTAGGAGTTAATTGGGTAGGAGCAAGCAGCCAAGCCCACTGCAATACTACCACCGAGAGGAGATTTGGTGATAGTACTACATGACAGGGTATACCAAGATCAGGAGCTTCATCTGTGAAACGGTGCTGTGCCTTGTAGCTTGAGATGATAATGTGCATGACGGTGTATGTGTGTGTGTGTGTGTGTGTGTGTGTGTGTGTGTGTGTGTGTGTGTGTGTGCGTAAGTGTGGGTGTATATGAGTGTACACTGACCATCGGACCAGCACTGCATGCCTTGCTTTATCTGTGTGGGACTGAGGTATGGAGACAGGTGGTAATATAATGATTAAGATAACAAAAAAGTGCATTCTGTAAACGTGTTTTGGTATGACAATTGCCAGGATGTATATATAATACATATATATGAAGGACAGGTACTTTAGTGTATCACTGCTGTATAGTGATCCTTGCCCCTGGTTGTATAAAACAGTGAAGTTAAAATTGTGGTGCCATAGTTATTTTTTTTCTGTAATGTGTGCATATGTTGAATATCGACATTATCTGACTATGCAAATTGGCAATACAAATATCTCCCACAAGTATTAAGTGGATTACTTTTTCCAAGGTCAGTGCTGTAAGATTTAGCTTTTGACCACATGTAAAATACACAATTAAAGAGCACTTGACTGCCTTCACTTTTTAAGTGAGTTCTTTTTGAAATTCTTAAAAGTTTGTTTCACATTCAGAAGGAGGGAAAATAGCGATGCATGACTTTTCACATTCGGTCGCTTGTAATATTTAGGGTTTCACACAGAGCATTTTTATTCTTCCAGGGATGAAAATACTAATGAAACAGTTATTAAACCATAATTACTTACCACAATTAGTGCCACTCAGTCAAAATGTAGATGATGGCTTTTTTTTTCCCTTTTAACAAGAAAGCATAGTTCCACAGAAATCAAAACACAACACACAAAGAAACTATGCATTTCCTTCACACTCTCTCCTTCTAAATATGGAAAATATTAAGGGACTCCACACCTTTCTCAAGTCTGAATATCTCCTTCTGCTGTATTCCTCTCCATAGGAAAAGCAATTTTCAGTTTCCTTATAAGAATCCTAGTCCCTGCCCTTTCAGATGCCAAAGTGATGCTTTGATACAGTAGCAAGCTCTCAAAATGCAAGTATCGAATTCCCCTCTAAAGATGCTTATATCTTTAATTTGAATTGCTTTTTTTCATCTTTGTGCAGGCACACCATCCAAGAAAGAGCTGTCGTCCCAAGAATAATATGATGTTTTTCTTTCCATATCTTCTCTTCACTGCTTAAAGAAATTAATATTACCTGACGAGTTTTCTGCTCTTAAATATTTAGTATATATTATTACATAAACAATATCAATCTTTTTATTATTAAAAGCACTTTAAGAAAAAAAAAGACATTGTTATGTGAATACCCTTAAAAATAAGGGAACAGTAACAGCATATTCTTCATCTTCCATGTTCTTGCCGGCTTAGTTTAACATAGTACTTCTTAAAACAAGACACACTTCTTTCTTTTAGAGCAATGTCTCCCTTTAAATGTCAAAGCAAGCTGAAACCGACTTCTTCTTTCCACCCCACCCCCATGTTTTAACTCCCTCTTAAAGGAGAAGTACTTAATTCCATTCTGTTTGTACTCCTATGGAAAGGACAGGGAATCCAAACAGCCAATGTACTAAAAAGCAGGACAGCACTGTGACTCATGTCAAGACAGTGGGAAAATGAAACAGCAAAGAGAGAAACATAAACTAAGAAGTAAAGGAACTAAGTCTAAATAAACATGGGGTCATATACAACATATCACTTGCACCTTTATTGTTATTTTAATATTTTTATATTTATTTTATATGTCTCTATATTCTGTTCCAAATTTTCTTGAACTCTCTTCCAGTATGTATAATTTCACCTGCTGAACCTCTTCAAATCACTTTTACCTGACATATAATTTGTTTTATTGTGGGAACTGTTTGATGTCAGATATTAGGTAGCGGGATGAGCTTAGTAGCAGCTCATACTCTTAACCTTTTATATCAAACTGCTAGAATTAGCACAGATATTAATGTCTCTAACTCTCACTTCACTGTTTTTTTTTCTTTAACATGTTTGTACATCATATGTAAAGACAGGAACCCTAACTGTCTTCAGAACAATGCTTTTATAAGTTAACTTCCCATTTATTGCATATATGTTTTAAAGCCATTCAGTTAAAGGTATGCGATAATATGTCCTCCTACCCCAAGTTACATAGAGCTGCTATAAGACAGAGTATCATATTACTGTTAAAGATCTGGCAAGTCAAGAATCCTGTCGCTTTCTTAATGAAATGTAATGCAGCAGCAATGTCACAGTTACATAGCATTGTTGTACTCCTGTAGCAAACATTAAGTAGCGTACTCCTGTCTGCATTAAAGTATGAGAAGAAAACTATTCTGCAGTTGTTGTGCGAGGCACGTGATGGTAGGAAGTGCCATGCATGTTCCCTTGTGTACTGATAAAGCACCACCCAGAGGTATTATGAGCCATTAAGCAGGTCAGTCATTTTTCTGCATCAGTAAATATCTTCTAAAGTACTTTTTTGTGTGTGTGTGTGTGTAAACGGAGTACTGGAAGGGTGTATACATATAAAACAGAGCTTTGTAAAATACTGCATCTGCAGTAATACAGTGCCCCCAAAGGTACTATGGGAAGCACATAATAAAGAACACATTTTGCTTGCACAAGGACGTTGAAACTAAACAAAATGGATGTATCCATCATGTGTAAAACATGTACATCTAGAAAACATTAAAATTGATATAGGAAAGCACTTTTCTGTTCCCCACAGCTTGTTTGAAAATAGTTGTCTCTGCAGTCAATGCTACTATACCAAAACAGATGAATCTTGTTTTTTGTATAAATCTTATGCAAAGAGAATGTGTAGCACATTTTTAAAATCCTGTTGTGTTCTGTCAGCAATGAGGAGTAACATCTAGAGGTTGTGTTATCCTGTTACAAGTTGTTATCCTGCACTTTTAGTCCAGAATGGATGTTCATACACACAGTGTGGAATACGGACCTGAAGAAAACAGCCAAGTGTCTTGCTGAATGTATATTTTACTGTTCTCAAATGCTGGAAGGAGTGAAGTTGCAAGGGTGTGGTACTATATTTGGAACTGCACAACAGTTTCTAAACTGTTGCTCTACCACCACTAGCGTAGTGTAGCCATGACATGAGAGGCATACTATCTGGCATTAGATGCAAGTTCCAAATAAGACAAGTCAAATTCATGGGTGTAACCTGAAATTTCTAATTTGTATTTCATGGCCTTATGCCACAAATACCCAATAAAACTGTTCAAACTGCTGAAGATGAAGGGCATACATACCTCTCAACTCTACAGATTTTTTGCAGAATGCCCACATTTTTGCTTTATATTTTTGGTCTGTTCCTTGTAAAATGTATGATTTTGTGGATTTTTGTGGCAAATCAGTGTGGACTGAATTCACTAAATAATGATAGACATTTGAGTTTTATACTCTATATCCTTCAGAAAATGCATGGTAACACAAAACATTTTATTCTAGCAACTTTCTAAGTTTATAAGAGCAATATTTAAAATTTGTCCCTGTTTTTGGGGCTTTGTACCCCCTCCCCCATTATTTTTGACTTTGTCCAGATTTTTTGTGCTAAGAAGTTGAGAGCTATTTACAGAACTCATGTTATAACCCTCTAATCAGATAGCTATAAAATATCAAGAGCTGTCTAACTGGCTAACTAGTAAAATATCAATCATGCCTCACTTTGGCCTTCAGTGATTGCTTTGCTGGGTCACTTGTACCATATTTATTTCATTTCACATGTCTGAAGAAAGAGTAGTCTCTTTGAGCCAGGAAAAATTATGGCTTACTACAACCACACATCCACATGCAACAAGCCAGTCAGCATGGTGTGCCATAATCATGTTATACAGCAATGATCGGATTCTGTCAGAATGGGTAATAAATGTTATTAGACAACTCTTCTTCTTTCGGCTTTTTCCCGCTTAGGGGTCGCCATAGCAAATCATCTGTCTGCTCATGATTGGCAGTGGAGTTTTACAGTGTTGAATTGCCAGCCCGGCACCCAACTTTCCACAGAAGGCACACAAAAACACACACACTCACACCTAGGGCCAATTTAGAGTGTCCAAGCCACCTACTGCATGTCTTTGGGAGGAAACAGGAGCACCCAGAGGAAACCCACACAACCACAGGGAGGACATGCAGACTCCGCACAGAAGGCACCCCAGCTGAGAATTGAACCGGAGAACTTCTTGCTGTGAGGCAGCAACACTAACCGCTGCACCACTGTGGTGCACTGCATTAAATGTGGAGCAGCAATTCATCAAGAACATTTCCATCAAATGTGTCATAGATTTTTGTAAATGGTGACAAGTGAAAGTCCTGTAAGCAAAAAGTATTCGACTCATAGCAAACCAAAATGCAAATTTTCAGACCTGTACAAATCATGCTTTCTGAAAAATGAATGTATAAATTTGAGCATTTTGTGACTTATTCATAGTATCACTGATTCTCTGACTGACCTATTTCTCTGCTGTTGGTGAGGGCCATGGTGACAGCAGACCGAGCAGGGCAAACCAAAATTTGCACCCCCCCCCCCACAGTTATAGGTCCAGGCTTATCCTGGGGAGTGTTCAAAAAATAACAAACAGTTGCAGAACAAAGCTTATTCATAGAACCAAAACTAGATGCAGTATGAAACAAACCAAGCAACGCTGATACTGAACAAGTGTTTAATAAAACAGAGCTTTCAGGTCAAACAAACCCTTCATCAGGGTATAAAATACTAACACATACTAACCATATTTATACTATCAAAAATCACACAGCCATTAATTATTCAATTACAGCAAGAGGTTCTCTGGTTCAGTTCTCAGCTGGGGTGCCTTCTGTGGGGAGTCTGCGTGTCCTTCCTGCATTCGTGTGGGCTTCCTCCAGGTACTTTGGTTTCCCCCCACATTAGAAAGACATGCAGCTGGAGCATTTCTCCCCAGGCCTCTGCTGAAAAATGGCTTTGTTCCAAGTTGGACTTTCACGGTTAACAAATGTTAAATAAAAAAATAAATCAATCCTAGTTAAGAACAATAATTTTAAAAGCACAGGTCTGTATTTCAAACACATTTGTTTATATCTTAAGACAGGTTTTAAAGCAACAGTCTGATTTAAACATGGTGATACATCTGCACAAAGGCGCATTATCCATTGATACAATTGTAGCAGGGAAACCTTATTTCTCTATGAACATAATGGCAGCATCTCCTGTAATTATGGACACAAACATAGATATGGGTAAGCTATGTTTTGTTACAACATGTAACAGAACTACTTCTAAATTAGAAGAATTATTAATAATAATTGGTGTATATTAACATCTCTACCTGAGTTATGTCCTATAGTTGGCATGAAGCCTAGTTTCTCATATAGAAATTGTCAGAATTTAAAACAGAAGTTATGTTACAAAGGTGTGTATAAAAATGGTGGGCTAATGGCAGTTAAATCAGGTACCTTCCTCTGCTACAATTTTAGCTGTTGTGATGTTATTAATAAAAATAATATTTCTCAGCATCCAATAACTAGAAAGAAGTATATATTTTTTGGTTTAGCAACATGTGCTACAATGAATATAATATACCTGGCTACCTGTAATAGATGTCAGGCAATTTATGTTGGAAAATCCACCGGAAAACTGAAAGAAAGAATAACTGAGCACCATTCAGAAATAAGGAGAAAGACTGATACTAGTTCCCTGGCCAAGCACATTAGTGCATATGGAACTGCACACAAATTTTCTTTTAGGGTGATAGATAGAGTGCATAAGGATATATGAGGGGGAGATTTAAATAATAAGCTTGAGATGAAAGAATATCAATGGATAATATACCTCTGTGCGGATGTATCACCAGGTTTAAATCAGACTGTTTCTTTAAAACCTGTATTAAGATATAAACAAAGGTGTTTGAAATAGAGACCTGTGCTTTTAAAATTATTGTTCTTAACTAGGATTGATAGTTTAATTGAATAATTAATGGCTCTGTGAATTTTTGATAGTATAACTATGGTTAGTATATGTTAGTATTTTATACTCAAATGTCTGAGTGTTTCCAGGCCAGCCATGATGCACAATCCATCCAGCATTTCCTGGGTCTTTCCAGGGGTATCCTTCAATGGGTCATGGCCAGAAGAACTCCAACATAATGCACTCAGGCGCATGCTTATATGGCACCTGAACATCTCAGTAGGCTCCTCCCAATCTGAAGTTCTGTTGGATCACTGAACTGTTCGCCATGTTATGGAAGGCAAGCCCAGGGAACACAATAGAAAAGCCTTATTTCACAGCTTGTACCCATTATCTCTTTATTTGTTTCTTCCCACAAATTGTGGCCACAGGTGACAACCACAGCATAAATGGATCAGTCAACCAGCAGCTTTCTCCACGAGCTCATTTTCTCCTTCTCCACTACAGATATGTTCAATGCCCACACATATGTAGCCACTGCCCCAGTCTACCCAGTCAATATCATGTCCCCCTACCCCCCGTGCCATCACTCAAGAAAAATGTAATGTATCCTTAGACTCTTCTGCTAAGGTTAGCAGCTCAGTTTTCCCATCACCTTGAGAAGAAGGTTATCCACTGTTTTCTGGGAAGCAGCAATGGGCTCAGATTTGGAGGTGCTGACTCAGACCCCATTTATTTCATACTCAGCAGCAAATTGCTTCAGTGGTAGAGACGGGACCAAATGGACAGTCATCTTCAAGCAACAGAGAGGCACTTTCTCAGTTCAAAAATCAACAGCCTTTCAACGTTTGCTCCATCTTAGTATCCTGCCCATGAAATTTACAAATAGAATTAATGACAGGATGCAGTATTAGTGGAGTAAACAAATCACCTGGAATGCATTTGACTTAGTGCCAAAATGGAGACACAACTCTTATTATTTTCAAACAGTAACCATATAGCATGGAACAGCAGCCAAATAACCCAAACCTGTATATCCCTCCCCCCACAGCACATGCCAGGACAAATGGTTAGAAGTCTCCTCCTAATCAACATGCTGCATTAGAAAGCTTTCACGACTCTCCTGACACAGCTGTGTCATGCTAAAGAGTTGGGCCACTCTTTCATGTCACTGGCCCTAAAGCTGTCATGACTCCCTTCACACAGCTGTGCCATGCTAAAGAGTTGGGCCATACTTCCAAGTCACTGGGCCTTCGGGATATAAGGTTCATCTGTCTGCAAAATTCCCATATTCTGACATATCCTTATCCAGGAACGCTGAGGTGGGCAAGTCCCTCTCAACCCATGTCTTAAAAAAGGGAGACCTCAACAGGCAACAGTAACCAATGAGACATTTTTGATTTGCTAGTACCCCTCAAGTGACTCAGGAAGTCCCTCCACCCATCATTCCATGGAAGACCACCTTCTGCATCAAGACAGCTTCCCTTACAACTAGTGTCAACATGAGAGTCCTAGGTATAATTATAGGCGCTACAGTGGTTATGCCTGATCTGTGATATGAATCAGGCCTCCTGAGTTGAAGTGTAAGGCTGTATTGTATGTGTGTGTGTGTGTGTGTGTGTGTGTGTGTGTGTGTGTGTGTGTGTGTGTGTGTGTGTGTGTGTGTGTGTGTGTGTGTGTGTGTGTGTGTGTGTGTGTGTGTTTGTGTGTGTGTGTGTGTGTGTGTGTGTGTGTGCATGTGTGTGAGATCAAAACACTCAAGCTCTTACTAGACAGTTCATGTGGCTGTGTGTGCATACTATAATGTCACCATTGCTGCAAAAATAAGTTATTTTATTTTCTTCCAGATAATATACTGTGTGCTAAATAAATCAAGAATAATAAGAATTGTGTGAAAACTTGCTGACAGATGCGCATTTGGAAGGAGCAGTATGAGTCATGGATGTGAACATTTAATAGTAACAAGAATGAAATGTGGAAAGAAAATGCACGCTATGAACAACTAAATAGCATTTAGTCAGTTAAAACAAAGAGGAAAAAGGAGGGCCCCTCAACGTCTCCTACAAATGTGGCATAGGAGAGACACAGATTGTTTACAAGCATGCATAAAATGGGGGGAGACAATTGATCAATGTATGACTTTGGGAAAGCGCAGTAAAAATGACAAGGATCCATCCTTGGACCCCTACTCTTCACTGTTTTCACCAAAAATCTAGCCTCTGCCACCAAACATGGCACACTCATACAATACGCAGATGACTCAGCCATCATCTGCTCAGCCCAGTCCCTACCCGAACTGGAAAAAGTCACACAGGAAACCTTTTCCTCTGTTGAAACTTGGTTATCCGATGCCCAATTAATACTCAACCCAAACAAAACTAAACTGCTCATCTTCCAACCCACCAAACATACTGAAAACAACTCTCACTTTAACATCACAGCAAAAGACAACACCACTATATACCCAACTGAACACACCAAATTGCTAGGAGTGGAAATAGACACTAAACTAAAATTTGACAGTCACATATCCATGACCATAAAAAAGTCCACAAAAAACTAGGAGCATTATACAGAAATAAGCAACTTCTCACCAAGGCAGCAAAGATTTCAATAGCAAATTCACACCCTACTTTATGCCTCTCCAATATATACCAACCTAAGGCAATGCGATCTAAACAAGCTAGAGACCTGCTACAACAAAATCGCCAAATTCCCCACAGGGGCATCCTACCATAGTCACCACTATCTCTCACTTGCTGAACTGGGCTGGCTTGAACTCCATCACCTCCTTCAATGGTATCAACTCTCACTTGCCCACAAACTAGTAAACCATCCACTAAATGTCCCATCCCTCCAGAATCTACTCCAACACTATTGCACCACCAGACCACTAAGATCCAGCAACAAAAATCACTTGCAGATCACTAAAGCCAATAACTCTGCTGGTGAAGCACTATTCTCTTGCACCATAGCCAAATTATGGAACTCCCTCCCACCCACAATTACCTCCATACCATCATGCACCCACTTCAAAACTTTACTAAAAGCGCACCTAAAAACATTCCGGCTATGCCCTTGCAACTCCCACTCCAATATCACCCACCCCATCCAACCACTACCTTTCTTTCCACTCCACTAACAACCTTGATTATAGCAAGCTCAGATGCTCATAAGCCTAGCACTTATTATACAGCAGGAACTTCTACTTGTAACATTTGTTAATGTCTGTTATGTACTTCACAGATAAAGATTCTAGTTGTCTACTGATGTACTATGTTCTTCATCTGTAAATATGTTGTAAGTAATTGCTATGTAAATTGTTAATCACTATGTAATCCAATGTAACTACTGTCCGTTTATTTTAACTGTGTAGCTTTTCTTCCCGGGCCTCCGCTGAAAATGGACATTCCCGGTCAACAAATATAAATAAATAAATAAAATAAATAATTAGTAAAAAGTAAATTTGGAGGTCTGCCAGATTCTCTGATAAAGGACTGTGTATGGTGCACCGAATAATAAGAGGCCGACAGAAAGAATGCTCAGGGAGCAAGGTTAAAAAAAACAGCAGTTCTTTGTCAGGCAGGTAAGACAGTCAAGTTACAGACAAGAGAGCTGATTAGTGAAAGTTGTTTCATCAAGGCAGTAACATTAATCATTAAACAGAGAAAGTAGCATGGAGAAGAGCCGGAAGCCCAAAACATGATAAAAATTAGAAGTTTCACCACGGTGAAATGCAGCATTCCATATAAAGTGATTTTTTATAAGAAGACCTAAACCAAGTGTGGTAAGAATAACCATTTTGCACATTGTTATAGAAAACATGAAAAAGCAAATTAAGTGAATGTGGTGAGTAAGAATGTAGCAGGAGTGTTTTATGTGACTGCACTGTGACAAAGTGTAAAAAGAGGGAGAGAGAACAGCTGATTCACGTGCAATTGAATCACAGCACCGATTCACTGAGATTGGTTCTGGAACACAGATAAACATGATTTCAGAAACTGTATAAAAGATATGCAAGCCAAGACCAAGGCTACATTATTCCAAAATAAAGGTGATATATTATTCAGTTGATGATTTTCCAGTTAGAGGAAAGTTTTCCTGCTGAGCGTGGCAGACGTAACAATTTTACTTCTGTATCCATTGCCACAGTCTTTAGTTATCCAGTGGAATTACAGCAAATTTATAGACAAGATAATAACTATAATTCCTTTAATGTGTCTGTGTTTGGCCTGTGGCTTTATTCCAGTGGTAAATGTCTGGTTTACCTCTGGTAGGAGGCATCTAGGGTCATCCTTACAAGATACCTAATCACTCTCAACTGACATCTCTCAAAATGGAGGAGAAATGGCTGTCCTCCTTGATCCTCCTGGATCTCTTATAACGTGAGGTTTGCCATAGAGACTCAGTCCAATTACCCCATGGAGGAACTTACTTTCTAGCAACCGTATTAGGAATCTCATCTTATCCTCTCAGGCAGTGCCCAAATCTCATTGTCCACAGGTGAGGATGGGGATGTACACTGGCCAACAAATCGAGAGTTTCATTCTAAAATTCATGCCCTACTTCATCAGTGGAGTCCATCACCAGTAGTACTGCTGCCAATGTAGCCACGTGATAGTCAAGCTACTGATCCCCACTGCCTTCCCTCATAATTAAATTCCTGAGGCAGCTGTTCATCTTCAGCTGCAGTGGACCATTCACTCTTTTCTGGGAGCAAACCACAACCTCTGATTTAGAGGCATTGATTTTCATCCCAGCCACTTCACATTCAATACTGAAGCATCCAATGCACACTGCAGAATACAGCTACTGGAGTATAACAGGACATCATAATCTGCAAAATACAAGGATACCACGCTCACGTCCACAACATGGATTTTCTCCAGACCTTGATTATGCTTGGACATCTCAGCCATGAAAATCGAAAACGGTAGTGAAGTAAGTCCAAACAAAATTAGGCTTAACTGCTTGTAAAAAAACTGAATCTAGTGAAAAGATTCTTACAGAATGAAAACCTAATTCTGAATTGGATAACCTGTTCAAAAATATAGTGAATTGTTTAAAAGGCTTAGTATTCTGTCAGGAAAGCATACTATCAAGAATCATAAATCCATACTGTCCATCACTAATTTGACTTAATTTATTTATTTGTTGACCAGGTAAGTGAGATAGTACTTTTCAGATCTTTTTAAGCTACAAGTGCTAAGTAGACCATAGTAATGCACAATTTAGTGTTGCATTGGCAACACTAAATTGTGCATTACAACCATGATTATCAGATTTAGGAACAAACTAGAGTATCCACAGAAAACCCTTGAGGGGCCTACACCAGTATCATAGAAGAATAAAGCTCTGATGAAGGACCAGACAACCCAAGGTTAATTAACAGCTGAAATGTTTGATGGCAAAGTCAGGAAAGGCTGCTCTTACTTATCCTAGGAAGGTGGTGGGGATCTACCTGTAATCGGGAATGCATCTTGGATAGGCCAGGGTACATCATCCTGGTTGTAAGTAGGTACGAGCAGGATGTTATGGGCAGTGAGGCTCACATCATCCTAGCTTTACCTACTTAAGAATGGTCTATATCATAAGCTTGACATCCGAAAATGTCGACTCACCTTTCGTCGACAAAGAAATGTCAAATTACAAGTTTCTCAAATGGCCAAATCACCAATCAGAAGGCCAACAAACAACATCACATAAAAAGAAACATATTTAAGTGGGGGGCTTTGCCCGCCACCCCCACCCCCCTTAGCTAAATATTCTAACTCCGAGACTGCACTACAGTCAGGGAAAGGGCAGGTGTAACAGGACAGCCAATCAATTTCTTTCCCTTGGAAAGAAATCTGTAACCTGGCCGTTTGACAAACTGGGAGTTCGACATTTCCGTGTCGATGAAAGGTGAGTCAACATTTTCAATGTTGGTCTTATGATAAAGACCCATTAAGAACCCTGTCAGATAAATATCTCCCACACCATACATTTGGTGCTTCCTCCTTGGATCTCATCTTTTGGCTCTGTAGTAGCTATTAAGACTGAAAGATCACAAAGCCATTCTTTCCTTGGAGAAAGAGGACTTGCCTATGGGATTATGGCAGCTTTGGCCACTTCCTCTGGGTTTCAAAATCCACATAAGAAGATACGCCTAGAAGTCTTAGGACACAAAGACCATGAAGTTATTCTGTCCCTAGACAGGGAACCCTTACCTGCAAGATCAAAGCAGGATTTAGTTATGGATCACACCCTTAAGTAGAGGATGGACCCAAAGGGAATAAATTGACCTATGGTGATTGAAAAAACATCAGTGGTATAAGCAGATTTTAGGGGAGAGGTGCAAAAAAAATATCAGCAGATAAAAAATATGTATTCAGAGGGAGAAATACAAACTACATATATAATTGGACCAAAGAAGGAATTTAACCCTGGATCTTAAAGTAAAAATCTTATCAGTAAGCAGCTAATCTTTCTAGAAAAGTTCCATTACATTATGGGAATCACTGAATGCAGAGTTTGACAGAATATAAACCATAGTAGTAATTACAAAATAAACCACCAACAATAAGTGTTAATTGTCTAGTTACTGCAAATAAGAAAATGAAAAATTGATAATTTGGATCCTCAAGACTTGAACAGAGTAAATAAAATTGAACACTACAAACTCTTTATACATAGGAAAATAATTGTGTATTACTTATCACATACTGGATATCACTTCCTGAAACATTCTTTTTGGATTGCTTCAGCTCTTGAAGTGAATCACAAATCAAATAATTCATAAACTTGGTGAAAATGTCACCTCATAAACAGATTATATAATTGTTTATGGAGTGAACTAAGAGAAGCATAATATTAGATTCAGAAAAGTACTGGAAGCTACATGCAAAATAAATCTAAGTTATTATTATTATTATTATTATTATTATTATTATTATTATTATTTATTATTAGTGTTATTATTGTTATTATTGTTATTGTTATTATTATTATTTATTGTTATTATTATTATTATTATTTATTATTATTAGTGTTATTATTGTTATTATTGTTAGTGTTATTGTTATTATTATTTATTGTTATTATTATTATTATTATTTATTATTATTAATTTATTATTATTGTTATTATTGTTATTATTATTATTATTATTATTGTTATTATTATTATTTATTGTTATTATTGTTATTATTATTATTTATTGTTATTATTATTATTGTTGTTGTTGTTATTATTATTATTATTATTATTATTATTATTATTATTATTATTATTCCATGAGCATCAGTAATCATGTACAGCTTAATCTTGAAAAAGATTCAGTTACTAAAAACATTCGAAAACTGAAATACAAAAGGAATGACCAGAGGATTATGGGAATAATTAAATACCTAGCAAAGATCATGAACAATCTCTCAGAAAAAAATATAGTATCCCTACCAAGAAAGCAAACTAAAAAGAAAAATGCAGCAAAAAATATTTGATGGACCAAACCAGGCAGATTACAAGCATCAAAACGTCCTGAGAAAACTTGTTAAAACATTTTATTGTGTGAGCGCTTTTGCAGTTTAACAAATTGCTTCATCAGACAAACTCCTTACACCAAGCTGGGGTATTTTTAAGCCAATATAAACCAATAAAACTCCCCGAACAATTAGTCAATTAAATTTACAGAAAACACTGATAATTTCCATTCTGAGGGCAAAGTGCTCACTCATATACAAATATAAAAGCCAATATATAATCAGCAACTAAACTTTTCATGAAATTAATTATAAAATATTATATAACTAAAACATTCAATGTTATAAAATATTATACCAAGTTATCAAACACTTATAGATAAATATCTAACAAATGTCTAAAAGAAATCTGACATCCTATACCTAACATAGCAACAATGACAAGGTGTGTGTATGTGTGTACAGGGTGGGGGATGCCACAAGTAAGAAAGATGGAGTTGATCACGATTTCAAGTTCATGGTGACTGACTTAGTACCTGAAGATCAAAGGGGAGGAGACATTAAGAATAAAGTTGACACAAGTGAATTGAAATGGATTATTAGGATGACAGGTAACAAAGACAAAGGTCTTAATCATAAGTTATGCATTAAGCCTGTGCTCAAGAATAGGTCTATACACAAGTAACAAATTGATTTATACTTGTGTACAGGTTAATCTTTGGGATATGCAGCATATTATTAGAGATTACTTGTCATATTTCATTTTAATTGTAGCATATGCCTACATTCTATCTGTTTGCATAGTCACTGCCCAGACAAGTACATGGTAGATTCTCCATCTTTCTTACATGTGGCACCCCCCACCCTGTACACACATGTTCTTTGTCATCATCAATTCCAGCTCTCCTAGAACATTTAGATGTGGTCTCATCATTGTCAAATAAGGTTTCACCTTGCCCATTATAACACTGTAATGCAGACCATCCATTTGCTCCTGCCTGATAGAAATATTCTGAAACAAAACATTCACATTCTGCTCTGCTACAACATTGTTTGTGACCAGACCAAGTAAGCCAACACCACCATTTCTACACAAACTCTAAAGATCACTTATGTTAGATTCACTGTTACACAATGGAACTCAGAATCATTTTCATACTTTCTACATGTTGTCACCCATATTGGAAATCAACTTTTGTCAAAAGCACCCAGTTCCTTGAAAAGCATTTACTCATCTCCCTCTCTCTCTCTCTCTCTCTCTCTGTCTCTCTCTCTCTCTCTCTGTCTCTCTCTCTCTCTCTCTCTCTCTCTCTCTGTCTCTCTGTCTCTCTCTCTCTCTCTCTCTCTCTCTCTCTCTCTCTCTCTCTCTCTCTCTCTGTCTCTCTCTCTCTCTCTCTCTCTCTCTCTCTCTCTCTCTCTCTGTCTCTCTCTCTGTCTCTCTCTCTCTCTCTCTCTCTCTCTCTCTCTCTCTCTCTCTCTCTCTCTCTCTCTCTGTCTCTCTGTCTCTCTCTCTCTCTCTGTCTCTCTCTCTGTCTCTCTCTCTCTCTCTCTCAGACTCTCTATTTCAGTCTTTCAAACTCTGTAAGGAGATGTCACAACACATAGACAACATCAGTTTTCTTCTTCTATAAAAGAGAACACTAATGCACAAGACAGCACTTGCAGACAGTAATACAGAAATATGTAGTTTAGTATATTAGCAACAAGCTTTGCCCACATTTCCACTAGTATGATATATGAATTTGCTGGAGACACTGTTCTATAAAACGGGTGCAGTTTTATTTATAGTGACCACCACTTCCCAGAACGCACATGCACATATGTATACAGTTCAGGTTTTAGGTGTCTGTTAATAAGATGTAATTCTATGCCCAGAACTCCAGAGTCAAGTCTCTACAGTAATCCACAGCACAGAGTCAAACCACCACAGGACACTTAGTCAGACAATGTCATTGTTTGAGTACATTTCTAGGCCTTGTACAGGTAATCTACAGTCTTTTCTTGTCACAACAAATTCACTTCCAGTCTTTTCAATGCTCCAGTTCTTTTCCTACTCAATAGGGACACGTCTCTGATATTGTGTCATTAGTCCTTCATTCTATAAGCAGTGTAACATTGCCTCTTCTACTTCGGGCTTTCCAGATGTAAATTGGAGTACTAATTAGAGGGAAACCATATATGAAGCGCAGTCAGTCATTCATGCACAGTCATTCTTGCATTATTATGTTATTTTCTAAACTTCAGTTCAACAAAACGCGGTCTTTCATCCCTTTCTAGCGTCTTTTCCAAAACTCAGTTTAAAAAAAAATCAGAATTTTAGATTATACAGTGTTTCCACACAGCTGGTAGTAGTTGCATCACTATGACAGGGAATGGTATTCTTCCCTTTTAGATAGGCTGAAAGTTATCTTAAATACCTAGGTATCACCTTACATCCCAAACCACAATGGATAATCAGTAAGAACATGGAACCTTCTTTGGAAGAAAGCCTTTTTATGGTTTCATGTTTGGTATAAGCTCCATTTACCACTTCTTGGGCATATAGCACTAGTTAAAATGCTAGTAGTTCCTCTACTGTTTTACATATATTGTCACATTCTTGTGGCCCAGAAGAGTTACTAGCACTAGAAACTTAACAAGTTGCTACACCAGTTCATCTGGAATAACCACAGGAGGAGACTAGCACAATGGATCTTCAAAGAACCACCAACATATCTAGGTTTAGGTATTCCTAACTGGTGTTTCTATAGTGTGTGTTTCACTGACCACTTAATCAGCTATGATAAAATAGCACTCCCAATATAGGTCCACATTAAGGCCAATCTCTTGAGACCTGAGTCACTTTGGGATATAGCATGGTATGATAAGAAGCTCCCTATTGAGATGCACTCTTGACACATCCTAGTAGAGACATGGGCTGCTCTCAGATATGTAGCCCATTGTCTTCCCAGCTCATAAATCTGGAGCTCTATGATCCTCCTTTGGAATTACCTCATGTTGCATATAAATGATTATCTGGCAAGAGCTGAAGGATGGGAGGTGAAAAGAATCTATTGGCTTGACAATGATACATATGGGGGTGGATACTAAGGTTTCTGCTTCTTTCAGTGCCTTCATGATAATTGGCTTTCCCTCAAACATCGCTGGAAATATTTAGCCACTAGCCATACAGTAATGCACTCTCTCTTGAAGGACAAGCTAAGGCTTCTCCCTCTGTCAATCCTATCACAAAGATTCCCAAAACTTGCATGTTCACATGTGAATAGAAACTTCAAAGTGGCTTATCTATACTTGGCTGTGCTTCAGTGAGATGTCCATAAAACTTGAGAAAGGTTTATCTGTCATGTACCAGAAACTGACCCTACAAGTTCAGACTCTTCTATTCTCTCTATAGGGACTATTATTGCTCTTTCAAGGAAATGGCCATTTATTTATGGAAAACTCTGCTAAAAGAGACAGCAATACTACTGCTAACTTAACACTCTGTTGCCTTTTATTTCAGTGATGGAATGTTTGAGGTGATGACTTCAATGGGTAACTGGCAAGATGATTTCTCTTAGTCCGTCTTTTTTCTTGTCATTAACTGACCTATAAGGGAGGTCTCTATAATGAGAGCTTATATTGCATCTAATTATCGAAGGGCTCAAAAAATGGATTTGAAAGGTAGGCACTTTGGAAGGACATAGCCCAAACCCAACAGTGATGTATACTCCATATAGAATCCTTCAACCAACCAAAAAATGGTGGTCGGCCCTACTATAGATATATTATGAGTGACCATTCTTTCTGTAATTCCTGCCTATTACTTAGTCTCATAAAATGGCATAAACTTTGTTTCCTTATTAAGAGATATTACTGCCTTGACTCATAGATATAAGATATCAAGATGTAATCATGTCAGAATATGGTTTTACTGTTGCATTTTGTCATTGAAGTTACCTGAAACTTGTAAAGGTTGTGACTATAAATAATGACAATAATGTTTTGAAGAAAAAAATATTTAGCTTCTTACAATGATTCACATAAGTTGTCTCTAAGTTAAAGCAGGCCTTTTGTGTCTCCCCACATATAAATAGGTACAATGACACTTTCCTTTTGCTCGATGGCTAGGCTCCACGTTTCATTACTCTCTTGAAAGTAACCGGAAATTCTCCCATATCATTACTGCATTTAATTTTTGCAAGAAATGTTGTCTCATTTACATGGTCTGTGTTCCAGTCTGACTGGAGTTTTTAGACTAAGGCTTCTTTCTTTAGCTGCAACCCTGACTTCATGTTGTACAGCTGTGAAGGATTGTAATAAGGCCTATTAGTCTGTTGTTCTGGAGCAACAATTTGCTGTTGAATGTGTTTCTTTGTTTGCCTTCTATTCTTTGCAGACACTGCTGCATCTCTGTATTTGATTCTTGTTGTCTGTTCAGCTCTTGTTATGCAGCGATGTTTTGGTGCTCTTGTTGTTGTTGTGCAGGCATATTTTTTATAAACTCTGCTGTAAGGCTACACTACATTGGAATAGGGCTTCTACTGCCTTTCCCATACTTCTGTGTACTTGACTTATTACAGCTGATCAGGTCTGAAAAAAAATCATAAGTGCCCATAAATCCACAGTCTCACTACACAAAGTTCACAAATAGGTTCACAAGTTCATAGGTAAGTACTAGGCTAGCTTCCCTTGTGAGCCATTTTAAGTCTAGCCAGTTTACCTTTTTGTGTTCAAGTTAACCTATCCCTTTTGGATAGAGATTGGCCTTACCCATCCCACGGTCATTAATTATATATTACCCCAATGTGAATAACTGGGATCATATCATAGATAATTTGATAAGGAATGTGTAAGGAGGTTACGCACAGTTTCTTTATGCTTTATTCCCCACCACCTCTATTGGCTTGCAGTGGGGGCAATAGCACTAATAATTAGTTAGCAGTAGATTGAAAGTGGCTCATAAACAGTGATGATGATGATGATGATGATGATGATGATTGTGACTATTATTATTATTATTATTATTATTATTATTATTATTATTATTATTCAAATAAAGTATTGTAATATAAGACCACAGAAGAAAAAAGCTGGAATCTTTAGTAATCTATCACCATTAATGTCTGAAGCTAAACTGCCTTATAGTATACCAAATTACATTATGTTACAGAAAAGAGGTAAACTGTTTACAATTTTTCCTAAATACTTTTTTCCCTAATGCCAACTAACCATCACACCTACCCCTAATATGACACTGCACATTCATTCTCCAACATGGAGCATTTCACACAGTATCTGGGTAACAGCTGTCCAGATGAGGAGGCCATCATTCAGGCAGCCATAAGGACACTTTGTGGCCTTTTATAGCATCCTGGCAATATAAATGTCTGTGATGGCCCTAGCCTGGGGAATATGAGCCTACACCAACGCAGAGGTCCACAATACGCTCCCCATGGAAATCTGCACACTTTTGAACCCTAGTGCTGAAGGCCATCACCAGACAGTGGCTTAGCAAACCTAACTCCTGTCTCCAGGCCACTCATTTACATAAGCACTCTTACCCAAGGGAAGGTTGACAGTGCACGTCCAGCTCTGTCACTCCCTTCATAGATGGGCATGACCATCTTCTCCTCCCAGCTCTGTCTGCACCTGATTTGCTAATCACACTCAGGTCATATAAACCACAGTCAGGGCTTTATTCTTCTTCATCATTAGAGCTGGCAGTATATTTAACAAGAACCTCCACATTTTCATTGAACAAGGAGTTAGGCATTTGCTCAGAAATAGGACTGCAGAAAGGATGAATTTAACTACCATTATGCCTTTAACAAATGCAGCCACTTTAAAAAGGCTGTCAGTCAAAATAACACTGCTTACTTAGTCAAAAATAACATAAAGAAATCACTGAACTGTAACTACATAAACTGCATGAGTTAGGGCTACGCTAGTGGTAAATCTCCCAACACAGAACTGCTAACAAAAATAGTACACTCACCTATACTCTGAACTCTGTGTGAAAACAGCCAGAAGGTACTGAAACATCTTTTAACACTATTTTATTTAATTTTTGAATTCCCAAAAGAGACAATACTACCTGCCTCTTAATATGAAGGAGTACTTAATGTACTAACTAGAATTCAAAATTCCCTTTAGTTGTGCTGCTGGCTTATGCAGAAAATTCTTAAATAAGAATGAACATCCATTAGAATGGAAACGGCAGTATTAGCCTGCTTCATGGTCACTAGCCAACAGGCCAGTCTAATGCTACTCTGACCCTTCGACAACAAAAACAGCCCTCTGCTTTATATATGGGTCTATGTCAAAGGTCAGAGTTTTTAGAAACTCAAAATTCATATGGTTGAGACCATATGACAGAGTTTCTGAAAATTCAGACATTAAAAACACCCACAAGAAACCTTTTTTACTTTTTACACACCCTGCAAATGACATATGCCAAGTCTGAGATCGCATTACCATGAGTAAAAGGGTAAATTTCCCAATCCTCACCGTAGCACATGTCCATTCAAAAGCTTCAAGCTTTCAAAAACTCGATCATATGGTCTCGACCATATGAATTTCGAATTTCTGAAAACTCGATCAGCAAATAGCAGCCCATATATATATCCATCTCTTTCTCTCCCTCTCTCCCTCTCTTTCTATCTCTCTCTCTCTCTCTCTCTACATATATATATATATATATATATATATATATATATATATATATATAAGAAATAGAATTAATTTATTAAAATGGTCTGATCTAACATTAAATATAGTACAGGCACTTTTAGAGCTTAGGCTTAAACCACTGGTACTTCTGTAGCTTGTTAACGGTGATATTTTCATCCTAAATCTATAACCTATACACACCACACTGTAACTCAGTGGTTGAGATCACTGCCCTCATAGCTCCAGGGTTCAATTATTATCTGCAGTTACTGGCTGAAGTGTTCATGTTTTCTACATGTAAAGCAGGTTTCCTCTTGTCACACTGGTTTGTCCTACTTCCTCAAAACACATTGCCCCGTGGCTTCGGTCATAGATGAAAAGGTTACACGAAACATCAGTTTAATAACATACCAGTTAATAAACTTTGAGGACATAAGTGAACTGTGGCAGTAGTACTTGCCCAAGAGGCAGCTTGCAGTAAACATATTAGATAGCTTGATTTAAAATTCCTGTTGGTAGACACTTGGTGATGCAAGCAGTTTTTAATGGACTCAGTCAAGGTAGCCTGACTACTCTCTGGGGTAACTTTTTGTAGTAGCAATTGAAGCTTTTCATCAAACCACTGATAATTACAGCAATCTTTCAACTTGTACCCAGCATGGCATTAACCTGTCACAAGCTGCATGGAACTAATTCAGGGATGAAGACACAGTAGTCTTTGCAAGGCTTCAAAACACTCCTGCAATCAACCCTTGCATCCTTCATTGTAATGAATGGATCAAGCAAGCAATAATGCTCTCCAGGGTGTGTGTTAATGTATAATTAATGCCCACCCAGGGGTGTTATGAGGCCCAAAGCCACAGGCGGAGGGTCTCTACACCCCTGGAAGGGCATAGATTACACATTAACACACACCCTGGAGGGCATTATTATGCTTAGCGCATGGGCTCTCTATAAAATTGTTGTGTTTTACTTGCTTATTTATTTTTTTAAGTACTATATTATTTTTTGTATATTTTTAATGTAAAATAGTTCCTCTGCCTAATGTTTCAAACTTGCTGTAGTATAAGTTAATGGTGTCGGGAAGAAACATTTTACATCAAACATATATAAAAAACAATATAGTGCTTAAAAAATAATAACCAAGTAAAACACAACAATTTTACATATAGCCCATTCTCTCTCCCATACACACATACACAGTGTCTTCCGCTTTCACACACACACACACACACACACACACACACACACACACACACACACACAGTCTCCACCGCTTTCATACATACACACATTCAAGCAAGATCGCTCTCACTCTCAGTCTCTCACACACACAGGCTCCTCTGTTTTCAAACAAGCATTCACTCACACAAGACAACTCTTACTGTCTGTCAATCTCTCTCACACACACAGCCTCCTCTGCTTTCATACACACACTCACTCACACAAGATTGCTCTTGCTTTCTCTCTCACTCTCTCTCTTTCTCTGTCTCTCTCACACACACACACACACACACACACACACACACACACACACACACACACACACACACACACACACACACACACACACACACACACCAACACAGTGTCTCTCATTTTTTTTTTTGTTTTACATTTTATGGTCACTAAATAGCAGAACTGCTGCTTAGCGAGTGTAAAATAATGGCAGCCATTATTCTTTTTTGCAGTCCGAGCTCCACGGCCGCTTGATATGCTGCCTTGAAGTGATGCACTCATTTGTCAGTGGGCATTACTTGCATATTAATACTCTGCTGGAGAACGTTCATTCTCCAATCAGGGTATTGATGTACAGTTTGCCCATTCTCTAAAGCCCATTAGAAACCTTATGTTCTGTTTTTCCATTTTGTGAAGGCCTTCAAAACAATTAGAATAATTCTCTAATGTATGAAAGGAAAGACAGTGTTGCACACACTGGAGTAAGACAAGATTTGCCCATTGGAGGTATACTTGTTCATTTACATTTGTTGGCCAGGATAGTCCAGCAGGGCTATTAAATATTATGTTCAAAGGCAAAATGGAATGCCACATCCACATTCCGCTTCTGTGTTGTGTAAACAATCATTGGTATGCAGTGGCTGTTTGGCTGTTATTTTTACATAAATAATGTTCAATTTTGTAAAAATATTCTGGTGGTGGAAGTAGCTTCTGTGACAGTTCAAAATTCCTCTGGTATCTCCACTATATGTACAAGGTCAATACCTATGTTCTCCAGGAAAGGCACACCAAACAAGAATTTATGCAGTAATAACTTCTCAGTCCTTGGACCGAATGTATGGGACTCGCTTCACAATGACATTGTAATATTTCCACATAACAACAATCGTTATCATCATTGCCAAACCCCTTTTTCTCATTTACTATATGATGTTGGAATCTCACTTCAACTGCTGCCACATCCCTTGATTCAGTGCCACTCTCCTATCTGCTTTGATAAGCATGCCTGACTGCTGTAGGTCTTCTGTCAAGCAGTCCATCCATCTTATTGTTGGGCATCCTCATTTCCCCTTGCCTTCTTCCTCTCTCTCTCATCTTTCAGATCTTCTTCTTCTTCACCAAATCATCATAAGATTCTGAACCGCCATAATCTGTTCACTTTGACCTTCTTTACAATCAACACTATTTTGGCTTCTGCTCTGATGTTATACTTTCTTTGCCTGTTCAATAGCATGATCCATTTGTCTCAGGTATTTTATCTTTATCACCTCTAGCTTCCTCAAATGTTTTGTCTTCACTATCCAGGTTTCTGTACTATACACAAGTACTGGTCACACTGTTGTTTTCAATACCTCATTTTTCAATGGCTTTCTCATTCTTCTGTGACATAATACCCCTTACACTCATTGGCAGCTGGCTGCAGCCCCTCTGATTCTAGCTTTGACCTTCACATTTGGACTTTCCTTTTCCAATAACAAATTAAAAACAATACGGGACATCTTTAAGAAGCCTTAAATGTTGCTTCCCTTTACTTCTACTGCAGACTTTGTCTCCCTGACTTATTCTGACTACTGAAACTAAATTCCTTTTACTTTTACTACATATAATTCTCTCTGCTGTCAACCTTCTATATCCATATAATGTATTTCTGCTTGTTCCTTTTACTCTGCCCTTTCATTTCTTCCCTGCCTTCTTTCGTACTATTTCATTTTTGGAGTAAGACATCTCAAATACTTTAAAATGAATGCATCCTCTGGCTGCTTCACAGTTTACTTATAAATGCTTGATCCACACATATGAATATTCCATGTTTGTTGTTGATTCATTACTTTGGGACCTCTGTATGTTTCTCTAACTATTTCTTCTATGCGTTCTTGCAGTTTTGTCATTGCAATGAACTGTTATGCTTCTTCATTAATTAGTGGGCTGTGGCAGAAATGGGTCTATCTAGGATCAGTCCACAAGCCCAGATAAAAAAAACATAAATATATATTTACATGCATATGCAGACATAAACAAATAAATGAAAGAATGGATAAATAAACAAATAAAATTAAGATTTTTTTTTTATTTAAGTATGTGCAGCAAGCAAGAAACAAAACACAATGCATAGAAATTTGTATTGTTTCAACACACACACACACACACACACACACACACACACACACACACACACTAGTGGGAAGCGCTTTCACGGTAGACCCGCTTCTTCAGACCACAATACAAAATAGTAAAATCACAGCATTTAAATTAAAATTAACAACCAATAGATTTTTTGTACAATTAAATTATATTCTGCACTAAGACTAGGTGGACTTCTGTTTTTATTTGTTTGTATACTTCTTGGATTTAGTCCTGGTCCTTCAACACTCTTGGATTTTTGTTTGCATATATATTTTATGTGTTTTAAGGACCATGGCTGAGGGAGCAGATATTGAACTTGCCTGCAACCCAGCAGATGGATCTATTAACTCTAAACTTGATGATGTGAGTATTATTAAGTCTTCACTGTCTCTTAAGCCGAAATGTAATCCACTTTTGGATTTGTCTCTATGTAATGACATGTACACAAAAGCTGCAGTTGATGCTGACTCTATGATAGCCTTTTGTACATCATTGAGACTGTTGGAAGATAAATTATATAAATATAAGCATCTGCAATGGCAGCGCTTTCACTTTGAAGTGGCTATCCATCAAAAATTGTCCCTAGAGGGCTTCGTATTCTGAAAATGCCCTCCTATGGTGAAAGTTTAATGGAGTTGTTAAAAGGTTGGCAAATATTAAATCTGCAACTTATCTTTGACTGCATGAGACTGATGAATGATTACTTCCATCCAGAAGAAGAAACTCTAGCTAAAGATATAAAAGAATTACATTGTGAGATGTGTAGTACTTGTAAAGGTGAAATATATGCTGGGCTGGTGGATGAAATGCTTGGCACTGTCTCCACATATAAATGGAGATTGCAAAGTGAAAAAGTAAAGAAACTGAAGAGGGATTCTTCAGATTTCAGACAAGGTTTAATCTTTTCCTGGCCTTGGAGTGTATAGCCAATCAGAATGGATGCTGGGGAACCGAATGGTGTAGGGCATCCAACTGGAAAAGTATCTGTGCCAGCTAAACCTATCAGACAAGCGAGAGGTCGTAGAGATGATGCCCACATTGGGGAGGCTGCTAGTGATACCTGTAACCATAGTCTAGCTCATGTGCCTAGCGGGATCAACTTGAATCGTTCTAATTTAAATGAAAATGCGTCCAGTTCCATTGAGGATCAGAGTGGAGCAGTGTTTGAAGCGAATATTATTGATCTCTTTGCTGAAGAAATGAGGAGAAAAGTGTGGCTTTTGACATCGGATGCGAACACTACTGGAACTGAGTTTAGTAGAAGTAGTGCCTTCAACCCCTAAAGGTTTACACTCCTGTTAACTCTGTTTAGCAGAAGCATTACCAATTCGGCAGGATGGAAGGAAGGGGTAATCTCGGAGCAGGAAACGCATTGTGATAAAGGCCTCGGACAATTCAACAGTGCAAAGAGTGCCAGAAACTAGAAGTCAGAAACAGGTGATTTAGTTTATAACCTGTCTTCTTTTGTATTAACAGATGAACAAATTGCAGTTTTGAATAGGGGTTTATCCTATATGCCTGCTGTGAAGGCTGATTTAACTGAGACTTTATTGGATTTAAAACTAGTTGTGAAGAATATAATGCTTAATGTGTTTTTTCCAAACAAACCCCCTATGTACAATTGTTTAAAAAAAATAGGACTTTTACTCCTGATTTTGTACTGGCTCTAGAAGCTTTTATTAATTTGTGTGAAGATGATTTAAGGGGTAATATTCATGCAAATAAATGTGGTGCAAAGTATTATTATCTGAATTTTAAAGAGACTTAAGCCCTTAATTAATTAATTAGAGCCCAGCACCTGACTATTAGACCGGTTACCTGACTATTAGACCGGTTGATAAAGGTGGTGGGATAGTTGTGCTTGACAAATGTGTATATCTTGACAACATGTTTAACATGCTGAGAGATAATGATGTTTATGTCAGTTTACAAAGGTTTCAAGTTACAGATATTGTTAATAGGGTGAATTTCTATCTGTACAATCTTTTAATGACTGATTTGATAGATTGCAGTCTATATACGTATTTTGTAGTGAAACACCCTAGGATTCCCTTAATATATGGACTACTGAAAGTACATAAAATTATTACTGACCCCCCCCCCCCCCACTGTGTCTGGTAGAGGTTGGTTGACAGAGCCACTATCCATCTATGTGGAAAAACAATTGAGATCAGTTCCAGATAATATAGATACTGTATTGAAATGTTTTTGTAGACTTGGAGAAAGCATATGACAGGGTGCCTAGAGAGGAGTTGTGGTATTGTATGAGGAAGTCAGGAGTGTCAGAGAAGTATGTAAGAGTAGTACAGGATATGTACGAGGGTAGTGTGACAGCGGTGAGGTCTGCGGTGGGAGTGACGGATGCGTTTAAGGTGGAGGTGGGGTTACATCAAGGATCAGCTCTGAGCCCTTTCTTATTTGCAATGGTGATGGACAAGTTGACAGACGAGATCAGACAGGAGTCCCCGTGGACTATGATGTTTGCAGATGACATTGTGATCTGTAGTGAGAGTAGGGAACAGGTGGAAGAGACCCTGGAGAGATGGAGATATGCTCTAGAGAGAAGAGGAATGAAGGTCAGCAGGACTAAGACCGAATATATGTGTGTGAATGAGAGGAAGGATAGAAGAATGGTGAGGATGTAAGGAGTAGAGGTGGCGAAGGTGGATGAGTTTAAATACTTGGGGTCAATAGTTCAGAGTAATAGTGAGTGTGGAAAAGAGGTGAAGAAGAGAGTACAGGCAGGATGGAGTGGGTGGAGAAGAGTGTCAGGTGTGATTTGTGACAGACGAGTACCTGTAAGAGTGAAAAGGAAGGTCTACAAGAGGGTAGTGTGACCAGCTATGTTATATGGGTTGGAGACAGTGGCATTGACAAAAAGGCAGGAGTTTGAGCTGGATGTGGCAATGTTAAAGATGTTAAGATTTGCACTGGGTGTGACGAGGGTGGACAGGATTAGGAATAAGTATATTAGAGGGTCAGCCCAGGTTGGAAGGTTTGGAGACAAAGCCAGAGAGGCAAGATTACGTTGGTTTTGACGTGCTGAGAAGGGATGCGGAGTATATTGGGAAAAAGATGCTAAGGATGAAGCTACCAGGTAACAGGAAAAGAGGAAGGCCTAAGATAAGGTTTATGTATGTGGTGAGAGAGGACATGCAGGTGGATGGTGTGACAGAGCAAGATGCAGAGGACAGGAAGAAATGGAAACAGGTGATCCGCTGTGGCGACCCCTAATGGGAACAGCAAAATAGAAGATGATGAGATGATGATTGAAAATACTAAACAGTTTCTAAATGATCTGTACACTTGGTCAAAAGAGTTTGATTGCTTTGATAATATGTTGTTTGCAACAGTTGATGTAAATTCGCTTTTTACAGTAATTCCTAATGAACAGGGAATAGACAGTGTTAGATTGCTTTTTACATCCGATAGTGCTTTTTCAAACTCTACAGTGATGCTGATTTGTGCCATATTGGACTGATACTCGAAAACAATGTGTTTATGTTTGAGAGAAAGTATTTTTTGCAAAACATGGGCACGGTATGTGCTAACATATGCAAATATTGTGCTAGCACATTGGGAGAAGCAACTTGTTTTTAAGGATATACATTTTGTGACACATATGATTCTACAAGCATTTCATTGATGACATATTTTTTGTTTGGCAGGGGTCTATTGATTTGTTGAAAGAATTTGTGGATTATTTACAGTGTACCACATTCTTTCTGAAGTTTACTGTGCTCTATTCCGATAGTAACATAGATTTCCTGGATGTTTCGGTTAATAAGACTATGTTAGGTAGTCTGTCTACGAGTATGTACAGGAAGCCTTGCAAGAAGAATAAAATCTTACATAAAACAAGCCTGCATCCCAGACATATTCTTAGAAATGTGTTGAAGAACCAGATAATAAGGGTGATGATGCTGCACACTGAAGTAGCTTCACTAGAAAAAGCACTAGACACCCTTAGGGTTGAGTTCTTAGATAGGGGATATAAAATAGGAGACATAGAACAAGCCATTGAAGAAGCTAAAGGTAGTAAAACTACTGTGGTAAAACCCTATTTCTTCAACAATGCTGTTCAGCCATCAAATAGTAGAGAATTATGTGTTAATGAAAATAGAAATAGACTTACTTTAACTTTTTCTAGTAATGTTAATGCAGTATGCGATATTGTCAAGAAAAACTGGCCTATTCTTATGACGGATCCCAATTTGAGTAAAGTGTTAGGTCCCTCCCCAAAATTTGCCTTTAAAAATAATAAAACATGGATGTCTGTTTTTCTTTGTTTGTATGCTTCTTGGATTTAGTCCTGGTCCTTCAAAACTCTTGGATTTTTGTTTTTACTTTCTTTAATGCATCAGTAAAGAAACACAAAATTAGTAACTCGTAGACATAGCACAGTTAATCTGGCTGAGAGTCTTTTAGTTCATACACTGAAATCAGATAGCAGTTACACTGATTCATTTCAGTAACTCTGAGTGGTAACTTTATGCACTGACACTGAAAAACGTTTCTTTTTTCTGTACTCTGCAGTTAAGAAAGCTCAAATGTACCTCAACAGCCTCCTCAACTTTTGCTGAAATAGTACTTTCATTCCCAGGTTGAGCAAAATCAGCCTTCCAAATACTGTGCAAATCCTTACAGTGCCAATTTCTTTAGGTTACAGGTTAACCTACTTTGTAGATAATTCAAACAACATTCCAACATACATTAAGTTATCCAGAAAAGGCATCTTTGTTAATTCCAGCAAACTTATTGGTTTTCTGAACAACAACAAAAACAAAAGATATATCAGCACTTCCTCTTCTTTTCAGAACAACTCCCTCCTCTCTCGCTCTCTCTCTGTTTCTGTCAGACTGCATTCTTGCCTCTGCCTAGTTTTAAAGGTACTCTCTCTGTTTAACATGCCATCCCTCAAATCTCTAGAGAAGCTGCAGGATAACCTTTGAAATAATAAAGACAATTTAGAAGCTGATGCTACAAACACTTTTATACAGTGAAACTAAACAATGTACTGAGAGCTACTAGACCACATAAGGGCATCATCATCCTCATCATCATCACCAACCCCCTTTCTTTTCCCATTATTACACAGGGTTGGGGTGTCACACCAACATTAGTCACTATACAGATAGTGACACTTGTTGATTCTACATCATGTTGATGTAACTCCTGCTAATTTTATATACTTACTCTGAGATCGCACAATCCTTGGAGAAGTGGCATATTCCCCATTCCCAGAGATTGTGTGATCTCACACAACTGTTGGCCATCTGTTTTGTTGACCAGAGTATGTCAACAAAACAGAAGGAGCTTTAGCATGAACTCGACTAAGGCCATTAAACTCATACACACACGCACACACACACACACACACACACACACACACACACACACACACACACACATACATATTTATATAAATACATACATACATATATATATGTGTGTGTGTGTGTGTGTGTGTGTGTGTGTGTGTGTGTGTGTGTGTGTGTGTGTGTGTGTGTGTATGTGTGTGTGTTTGTGTGTATATGCTTACAATATAACTAAATCAGCAAAGGTTGCACATAACACAAAAGTGAATGGCAACTCAGTGAACATAAGGCACCAGCTACACATAACAGTCACCTCGCAACTAAGTGACACAAACAATAACAAAAGTACTATAACCCCATACATAAGAACTTATTTAAAAAAATGCAGTTTTTGTAAACAGGCAAGAACCCCCCCACCCCCACCCATATCTTTCTCACCACCTGGATTAACTATACCAACTCTGACAAGTGTACCATCTTGGAGGAAGAGGCTGTGATCATGTTTACATTTCTCTCAGTAAGTCAGAATTGTTGCAGAGTAAACTGTACACAAACACAATTGTCTGGGCCAAGTATTGCATGTATGAGCCTTAGAAAAAAATATTTCCTTTTATATTGATGGAAACATCTCTCTCATAACTATTTCTATTTCTAGCACTTCCAAGAGAGTGTTTTTTTCATACTATACAGTGGTTTGTTCCTAGGCTCATGTTCTTTTGTTCCTGCTTGAATAATTTCATACTTATATTCATTACTATTGTGTATCATTTTCTGCAATAAAACATTTTATAACCAGGATTGTTGTTACAGTGATATTAGTTTGATCTTACTAGACAGGTTTATAACCCAACATCTCCCAAACCATTAGAATAACTTCCCCTGCATGTTGGACAGTGCACTAACTACCTTCCTTTAAACATAAACTAGATGCCTGTATGAGTATCCACAAATGTATTCTAGGATTGACTGGTATGGCCCTCCTAGTGAAAAAGTTGCATTCCGAGGTAGGGCACTGGCAAAGCGTGAGTGTTCATAAGATGCAGTGGCCTTGGAATATCTATGATTTATGAGTCTATGACTCTATATTAGTCAGTTTTCTGAGAATGGGTTTTAATATAGAGTCCCCTAACATAAGGATCTCTTGTCTATTGTGAGTATTTGAGGAAGTGAGATGTCTTTCATTTGTATGCTATTACTGGGCACTTTATCTTGATTGTTTTTATTGCTACTTATTTATAAAGTGGCTTGACAACTCGTTTTTTACTATGATTAAGTCGGTTAGCTACTTCAGGCTCTGTATTATATAGCAAAAGAGTTTCATTCAAATGAGGAATTTTACATAATCCTACTAATGCCTTCTATTTTAACTTGTTATCTTGTGTGTTCTCCTCTTCCATTTCACTACCATTGTTTTTTTTATTCTCTGGATATACTATCACAATTTCTAGATAAATTATTGATGGAGGCTATACTTAATTATTATCCTTTTCAGATGGCAATATTGGACCTTATAACATTGCTTGATTCTCAGAGGTATGTAATTCAAGTTCACTTTCTGAAACAGAATATGGAATACTCTTTTTACATATTTCAGTGTCTGAGTCATTCCCATATTTCCCACACCAGGACTCTTGTTGTTTACTCTATCATTTCTTATATTGCTCACCTAGCTTTTGGCTTTCTTGTTCTTGTGCATGTGGTTTATTTCATTTTTTTGCTTTTCAGATTTACTCATATTCAAATCTGTTATTGACATAGAATGAGATTTCCTTTTTCTCTTAATTCTAGTTCTTGCGTCAGCAGTGATATCCTCCCTAACCCTGTTATTAGATGTATCAGGTTTGGCTATCATGTTTGCTTTGGCAGCTTTTCAAGCATTAACAAGTACATAGAGAGTATGCACTGTGGAAGAATTTCTGTATGGACTTAAAAGGGTTATTGTCTAAGCTTTTCCTTACAGTATCTTTAGCAGTTCATCTCATGTAGAACACATCAGACAATGGTAAGAACTAAGTGAATCTATGGTTTTCACAAGAAATACCACATCTGATGCACTGAGTTAGGACTTTTCAGCAAGTCTTTCATCTCGTAACAATTTAATGTATTCATTCTAAGTATGCACTCTTTCCTGCTACTTAACTAATAACACAATAAGACCATGGTGATATCAATCTTTATAAAATGAATCACTGGTGCGATTATGTTTTAAATGTATGAGAGATGTAGAAAATAAAAGTTAGAAAATAACATAACTTGCATTACTAACAGAATGTAAACAGAGCTGTGTTTAAGCCTCACCTTACTCTAATAGGTAGTTTCACTTTTCCCCATTTCTGGCATTATTGCCCTATCATGCAAATCATATCTTTGTATCCTTGCATCAAAAGGAGATAATTGATATCTGCTCAAGTGTGGACATTTTAATAAGCCAAGCTAGTTCTCTGATTGGCTCAAAGAACAATCAGTTACTTCCAAATGGTACCAGAAGCAGGAAGGGCAAAAATAATAAATAAAACAAAAGCATTTCCTTCCCATCCTTAAAAGGAAGTGGGGTAAATACAAAGTGAGACACAAAATGGCCCTTTTAGCACTTAACCATATCACAAAAGTGATTGCTTGAGCATGGGTGTTTTAATAAGTCAGCTAAGTTCTGACTGTCTCAAAGAGCTATCATTCAATTTTAAAAGGCACCAGAAGCAGGAAGGAGACTAAAAATAAATAAAAGTATTTCCTTATTATCTTTAAAAAAGAAGTGAAGTAATATAAAACATAGAAATAATGGCCATGGCCTTAATCAAATTGTATGCTAAAAATGCAATGTTATATTTGGAAGTCAAACTTCCCTAGCTTCTACAATATAAAAGTCTCCTCCTACTTTAAAACTTTAAAACTTACACAGACATTAGTGATCTAGACACATTTGTTAACAAAGAACTATCCATTCAGCATCATTTATCAATCAGGGTTAGCAAATTGTTCTGTTTAGCACAGTTATTTCCAGAAGCACCCCTGCCATATTAAAGAAATCTTAGTTCCTCTGTACAGCTCTCATTAAGCCTAACACTTTAAACAGTCCCCTCATTGGTGTGTATTGCTCCAAACAACTTGTTCAACTAGAGTTCTCATAGATTCTTAACTAAGAAAGCTATTTATATAGGATCTTTAAACTTCCCTGGCAGAAAAAAGTCCTCTCATTGTACTCCATCTTGTACAGACTCTTGTGCCATTGATTCTGTCTGATATTCTGTGATTTTATAGGCCCCACCCATTTGGATACTCTCCATCTCCACAAAAGCAGTGGCACCATGAATAGCTGCATAAAAACCTCATCCTTCATCTGTGGATAAACATGACTTGTGACAGACATCTAATCCAATGTATCTTCATTATTTGAAAAAAGACTCTGCATGTCAAAGAAAGTAACACCCTAACTAATTTTAAAGCCACATTTGAAAAGTGGATAGAACATCACACATTCATTGCTGAGATGTGTGGTATAGCTCTCCTATTTTGTGATTTGGCTAATCTTAAAGGTTACCTAGACCATGGGCGTAGTAACTACCTATGAATCTATCTATGAAGAAATAAAGTTCCCTGTTTTGATTAAATGTTACTGCAACAGCCAAAAGGTTGAGAACAGTCAAAAACAGATTTGTAAGACAAATTCATACAGAAGAGTCTGGTATACAAACATTTTTCTCCCTTTAAGCTTCCTTTTAGACATAGTACTATGAAAATTGCCAGGCAGTCAACCATTACAGTGCTCTGTGTCCTAAAATGAAGAAAATAAATTAGATTACTTTTTTAGATGACATTGTGCTGCCAAGATTTTATTTGCACTTTTCACAGTCCTAACATAGAGGTCCCCTTTAATAATTTATCACACGTGGCCAAATTAAAATATGGGCAAATTGTGCAACATTACATAATAATCAGTTTTCTACTCATCCATTGTAAGAAACTTCAACAATCTATTTTGAAGTAATGTTTTAATCTGGTTTTGTCTGGTGTCTCAGATGAAAGTTTGCCTTGATTCTCCCTCCACTGCTGTCTAGTTGTCAGTCGTTGCCTTCTGGAGTGTGACTGGCAGCTAGAAAGGGCAATTAGTGCCTTGCAGGTGGAGTGGCATGCATACCTCAATTAAGTCAGTGGTCAGCTGCTGAAACTTTGGAAGGGCCTGTATATATAAGTGAAGACAGCAGACATAAAAGAAGAAAATCATATGAGTTATTCAACACTCATTCATTTTAACTGGTATATATTCCACTGTCCTATATATTCCACTATATTTTTTTCTATTTATTACCTTGGTAAGCCCACTGGACACAAGTGTCTCTTTCACGGGCAACCCAGCCCTGCCTGCTTATCTGACTTGCTCAAAGTCACACACTAGGCAAAGGGATGATGAAGGAATCAAACTTTGCACCCTTGACTACATGAAGCAACTTCTTAACAGTTCAGAGCCTTACTTCCCTGCATTAACTGCCAGACTATAATTTATGTAAGGTATGAGTTTTTCCACAGTAATTTATTATGCAGCTCAAATATGCATCTATATAATGTTTGGAAAGTATAATCACCTCATATATAAGCCACTATGTAATGTCTGTAAGGTGTAAACATCTCACATATACCATTATATACGGTCTGATAGGTGTAAGCAGCCTGTCTCTCTATCTACATGAGTCACAATTCTATATAATATTTCTACAGTACAGTTGTTTACCATTCAGTTTCAGGTTTACAAATAAATAAATGTTAAAGACAAGATTAGAACAACAATAGTAAAACTGATTAAAACAAGACTTAAAAGCAATACCCGATTTCGCACTGCATGCAGTGTGGCTAAAGCTAGTCCCCAGCTACTATTTCTAATAGATAAGTCAAGAGGGACTGTTTAAATCTACTCAGCACTGAAAATTCCCTCAAAAGACAACCCATCAGTCTCTACTGCACTGCAACAGATTATCATGTCACCGGCTTACTTTCCACAAAACACATCATTTTTACCTACCAACCATGCTGTGAGATGTCACGTTTCCTTCTTTTATTTGGTTTCCCTGCTTGTGGTTCATTTGCATGGTTTACATATACACATCTACTGAGTGGATGATGTGAACAATGTTTCTGGCATCTCCACTATTTGGTAGTCCTGTCATACTATAAAATACTTGCTAATTGCTCCATTTCTTTTTTTTCTTTTCTTGCTTGTCCATGTATATAGATTTATACGTATTCAAGTATATGTAAATATCACATGCCAGTCATTTATTTTTATCATGTGCTATAAAAAAAAATCAGTGCAAAAAAAACCCAAAAATGACAGAATAAAACAAATGTTTGACTAGCATTCCTTTGTGATCTCTGTGACAACTGTTCCCTGGCCCAGAAATCAAGGAGCCTCAATCCTCACCACTAACACCAGGGAGGTTGTCTCCTAGAAGAGAGCAAAGGATAACTAATACACACAGTAAAGTACAATTTCCCTTAAGTGCACACAGAGATCACAGGCAGTCTGGGGTCAGTTGCTCCCTTGCTCACCAGATCCACAATAAGAGTCCCCACTGGCACAGCTAAAGGGTCCAGGTCTCAGCCTAGCTGGGCAAGCTAAAACCTCCAGTACCCTCTCTGTCCAACCAGTGCTTTGTGTCCCTGCCAAGTAGCTGACACAGCACACACACACTCACACACACACACACACACACACACACACACACACACACACACACACACACACACACACACACACACACACACACACACACACACACACACACACACACACACACACACACACACACACACACACACACACACACACACATACTTTGAGATAAGTATTTATACAACTTCACAGACACTCCTGGGAAAGGCTGACACAGATTATCTAGCTGTGCCCCTTTACCCAGACTATACAGTAGTAATTACTGCCACCACCCAACTAATGATATCAGCTACTAAAAGGCCCTTAAAAGGGTGTCCAGTTATTACTGTGCAATATTATAATCCAATGGTAGTATGACTAACAGTCAAGGCTTACTTTAGAGTGGCCTATTACATTAACCTCTATAAATATGCAATGTACTCTAGAGTTTATCTGTACACAAACCAGCCACAGGTAGAAGGTTTTGAAAATATTTAATAATAAATAATTAAAACACAAGACAAAACTACTATACCATAGAGATATCTAAGAGTTCAGAGATCACACAGAAACTTAAAATAATACAGTAGAACAGGTCTGATTTCAAAGAAAAATACCTAATTAATCTTTACTAGCTTTAACTATTCCTACAAGAAATCACAGTGCTAAAACTTACATGTGAGCATAAAGCAGAGTGCTGATAAGTTGGATGTCCAAAGTCAAAATGCTTTCAGTCTCTTGTGAGAAATAGTATTTAAACATTACTAACAAACATGTCTCTAAGGCCCTCCCAAATTACATAATTTTAGACACTTAGGTTTTCCCAGTATTCATATTACATCATCTTAACACCTGGTCTGAGTTCTCAGGCCACAAACTGCATTATTTAGCAATCTAACACCTACTCAGAAACTTTCACCAATACAAGGCATTTCACATATACATTTTAGCAGAAACTAGAGCAATAAAGCACCTTCCATATCTAAATTCTGGTCATAAACTTTAGCCTTAAAACAATGGGCATGAAACCTTCATCCAGCCACACTGGAGCCGAATTCTAGCATGAAAGGGTCACAACATGCTTCACTGGGCCAATAGAGTGCAATGTTGTCACATATTTTGCAGTTCCACATTTCACAGTATCCTTTACACTCAAGAAACATGCCTGTAGTTTACATTTATTATCAAGAAAACATGTCTGTATTTTACATTTATTTACAAATGCCAGAATTATATATCAAATTCTATTTGACTAGGCTGGCAGTCTTCGCCCATCTTTCCCCAATCGTCACAATCTCATTGCTCACTACCATGACATCTTAAAAAGCTTGTTTTATTCAGTCATTTTGAAGTCCCTACTCCTGTTTATTTTGTAGTTCTTGTTTATTTTGTAGTTCTTGTTTATTTTACTAGCTTAGTCTGATTTTGCTGTGCGTGAGATAAATGCACATTATTTTGCTACTTACTCTCCTGTGGATAAATTTTCTTTTGCTTCTCATGCTACCGTGGTGTTTTCTAGAAGTGTAGATGACATGGGAACATATAATTGGATAACAGTAATTTGTTTATCTTTCAGCCCATTTTCCTGAGTGATAAGTTGCATGTATTCCTTCATTAGTCACTGGCTTGCCTTCTACAACATGCTAGAACTACTTTGCCTGTTTGATGGATTTTTGAATTTCCTGTTTTCTGATAACACCTGTTCACGGTGTAATTCATTGCTTCTGATGAGAAGTACATCACCCCCAAATGTAATATTAAGAGAACACTGAGCTCCTTCAGGCAATGTGCTGATTGTTTTGTGAATGTGTGGTTATACCCTAATTAAATCCTCGTGGCTTGCAGTTGTATTGCTATCTCTCTCATGTGTAAACTATTTACACTGGACTGAAACCACACTTTGTGAAAAAAAATATTTACTGAATCCTATTCAGCAAGTTTTTTTTCAGGCACAGGAAACTGTCTTGAGAAGTGGGAGAATTTTCCCCTATCTCCAATCATACCTCTCAACCTTTAAGTGCAAAATATCTGGACAAAGCCAAAAATAAAGGGGGGACAAAAGCCCAAAATGAGGGACAAACAATATAGTTCTTAAAAACTTAAAAGATTTCTAGAATGATACATTTTGTATTGACATTCCTTTTATGAAGGATAAAACATCTGAAACTCAAATAATTGCTATTATTTAGTGACTTCAGTCCTCATCTATTTGCCAGAAAACCAGACATTTTATGAGGAACAGGCAAAAAATATGAGGAAGAAATCTGAATGTTTTGTGAAAATCTGGACAGTTGAGAAGTATGTGCCCAATATCCCTAATAATTACAACCAATCACATGTTCTTTGCACCATGGGATGCATTATATTTCATTGGGGTGCTTTTATTGGCTTACAAGATTCCACAAACAGGATCCAGAGGATCCCACTTTGATGAACTTTGCTGCAGACAGTTACTGTGCTTTTGGTGTTAATGTAAACACAGTGCAGTTTCATGGCTCCTGTGGCCTGCGTCAATAACTACTATGTCACATTGGTGATGAATGCAGTGATATGAACTACTAGTGACCCCATTACACTATGTACTAAGTCACAGCCTTCCATGTGCCTGTATACATCACAGCTGTAAATAACTTTATAGTTATAGCTGGTGATTCTACTACATTGGACTGTCTTACATTCGTGGTTTCTCAGAAATGCTCCGGTAGTGACTTGTTTGTGTCTGATAAAGTATCACATAATTCCATTGTCAAGTCTCTGTGTTACTTCCTGCCACTAACATTTCTTCAGAGTGGGATGGCTGTGCAAACTGTGAATGTCCAAGAAGACCTTTCTTCAAGGTGGAAGTCGAGCCATGGCTGGTATTATTATTGAGCATTTAGTGACTTTTCTCCTTTAGCATTATGATTTGGCGTTCAGTTCTAGTATCAGGCATCTGTCTGAATGGAGATTACCTACTCTCCCCTTGTTCATATGGGTATTCCCTGGCTCTATGGTGTAGTCCAAGTTCCTTACATTGATTGGCTACTCTAATAAATTGTCAGTTTGGCTTGTACTTCAGAGCTTTTATCTTCAGTGGGACTAGGCCTTTTCCTAATTCTCATAAGCATGCATGCACGCACACGTGCACACACACACACACACACACACACACACACACACACACACACACACACACACACACATCGAAACAGTAATGTCTTACATATTAATATTCTGCACAGAGTCCAGTCCTTTACTGTCTGTAATCTGTCCATGGTTCTTTTCTGCACTGTAATGATTTCTTTGCATCATATGGTAATTTTGATGCTTTAAGCACCATTTCATATGCATCTCTGCAATACTTGCTGTGTCTGTTATGCTGATATTGAGAATCCATAAAACATAATTCACTTCAAATATCAGAGACTTACCTGAGCTACTGTCTACACGTGACATGATTGTCACAGTGATGTGTAGTGAGTCACTCTGACAGTCTATACACTTGTCTCTTGCTTTGTCCAGCTGTTTATTACTGAAAGCCTCTTGACTTTTTTTAGTTTTCTACAGCACTGTATCACCAAGTGCAATACTTCTGTAATCTTTCATATCATTGATGTTGAAAGTAACAGTACATGTCATTCAAAGAATAATGTTGTGATGTGATGTGAATATTGCTTGCTACACAGGAAATAGGCAATGCCATGACAACAGCTATGCTAAGTGCTGTCAGTTTTTACCTCCCTGCTGTATTTATAAATTTTCCCAAAAGGATGTTCAGTTCAGAAGCATTGTCACAGTGCATCTATCTAGCAGTGCAGCCACGTACATTTTGTGGCCTGTGAGTGCTCCACCATTTCCACCATTTGTTCTCCTTCTGGCGTGCAGCATAAAAATCTGCTCATACTTGCATACCTTGACCTTACAACACGATAAAATTCACAAACCAACTTCAAAATCAAGACAGCAAGCGTATAAAAATGTTGGAACTTCTTCAATCCCAAGCCAGCATATAAATAAAAAAATTTTTTATTGTTAGCACTTTCAAAGGGATCCGTGTCCCAACTTCATCAGACAAAGTTACAATCATTAAAGCACACCTTATATATACACCCTAATTGGATATGTGTCCAATAATGCAATCAATAAAACATTAATTATATCGCCTAAAAATCAGTATTAAAAGTAAAACTGCATTGCTTAAAACGTAAAAATATTTTTCACCCTATATACACAAAAGCTACCTGTTACTAATTCTATAAATGTGTTTAACTAATCCAAAACTGAATGAAAACAACACACACATTTTTTAATTTTGTAAACCCCTTATGTAAAGTATAATTGTACTTATTCATGCTCTTTATAATGGGAATTAGTTAGAAAACAAACACCCATGCATCATCTACGTAAAGCCTTTAGCTTTAAAATACTGCTGATTGAAACATATTCATTTAGCCCACGAAAAATATATGCAGAAATCTTAATCTGCCATAAAAGTTCCTGTTCTCATCAAGAACTGAGTAATCATTTTGGAGGACCAAATGAGTTGCAAAGTACTAGGTATCAGACCCGGATTCACATACAGAAGAGGCATGAACCTCAAATGTATTTTGGAAAGTAATAGCCATAAGGATGTTAGAAGTGTGTAATGTGTACCATTGAGAATGAGAAAATGTGGAGCATGCCCACAATGCAAGTTTATTAAAGTAGGTACTGATATTAAGATTAGGGATAGGAGATACAAAATTATTGGTAGACACAACTGTGACTCTAAAGGAGTAGTTTATGCCGCATGTTGTGATTTATGTCCCTCTTATTATATAGGGAAAACTGAACGAAAGCTGAAACAAAGAATATATGAACATAATTATAGTATTGGTAGGGCTGATATGAACAATGCCCTGGCAAGACATATAAAGGAGCATCCAACACATAAGTTTGCTTTCGTTGTACTACAACAAATTCAGTTAGACATAAGAGGGGGGCCGTGGCAGTTATTATTAGAAGAACAGGAACTTTTATGGCTTTTTTTATGAACTTTTTGTTCATTATGGCAAGCGGGAATGAAGGAGGCTCACAATCGCTATTTTCCCAGCAGCATAATGGTACCGTGGATCCTGTTACTAATTCCCCAGAGGCGAATGCTATTCGGGATTTAACTGTTTTGGTTAACGTTTTGCTTGGCAGGGTTGAGGCTCTGTCTCAAAAGCTCGAAGGAGTAAGTAGGTCTCAGGAGAGCCTACCTAAATCTGGGACAGCATTAGGATCGGTTAATCCAATTACTAGTAACAGGCAGGAGGGATCGCAGCCTGTTACATCTAACGGAAATACGAATGCAGCACGAGGGGAAGTGAATCAAGTGATTTCACCCATGCACATGCCCGGGAACATTGCGGTTAGCTCAAATCAGCTGGGACTTGACTGTAGCATACCTTCTACGGCCAATTTTCTAAACGCCAGGGATTTTTTCTCTAATACAACAAATGAAGAAGGCGGGCAGGAATTAAATGTGTTGAAATACCGACAGAGGCAAGCACAGCCACAGGCCGAAAAATCCAAGAAATAAAGCCAGTCCAAAGCGATTTCTTGGATTTTTTGGCCTGTGGCTGTGCTTGACTCTGTTGGTATTTCTTCTCATTTATTTTTGAATAACTTTGTACTACAGAGGGTTTACCTCGTGGGGTGCTGGCAGTTTTTATTATATTTCTGTTTATAGTTAGGAATTAAATGTGACTGTGAGTAATATAACTGTTCTGCTTAATAATTTTGACCAGAAATTATTTAAATGTCATAAGCTACAATTGGAAGTAGCTTACTTTCAAGAATGTATTGCAAAGAAGATCATCCCCAGGGGGTTATGACAGTGAAGATACCCAGTCGGTATAATAGGTAACTTCACTTTTCATCATGAACTATTAGCCTTGTTTGACAAGCAGGGCATTGATTTTTTACATGCATTAATTAACTTTTACAATGGTCAAATTGCTGACTTTAAATCAGAACTTGAGATTATGGAGCATACTATTTGTAAGGATACTGAATTTGCCAAATACAAATATGACTATGCTAGGATTTACACCAGTATTGATGCTACTATGAGTAAACTTTTGGCTAATAAGAAAAAGAAAATCAAAAGAGACCTCTTTGAGTATGCTAACAACAAAGCTTATCCCCCACCCCCCCTTGGTTTCTCATATGACTGTACCTCAGGGTTCACTCAATAACAGGCCTGGTAATATACTTAACGATGATCTCCTAAGGGCTAATGGTGAGACTGTACATACATCACCTGTACGCCATAGTGAGAGGATTAGGAACAATAATGCCCGTCAACAGAGCGTCAATCAGATAGGGGCCAATAATCAGGACCTTGATGATTACAAAAACGGTCAGGGTTTTCAAATGGAGAGTAGCCCAAGGCACAGCAATTGGAACAATCAAAAGAGCCAGAGTCGGATGAGGAATCGCAGGAACAGGAGAAAGAGATGAATCTAACACAATCTGGTGGTCCTCAGATTTTATTAAGCTCGCAAGGGGACTTTAAAACTTTCAACTACACCGTATTAAATATTGAACAAGTTATGGTTGATTTTTTTGCCAAAGGTTTATCTTTTGTTCCTGACCAAAAGGCCAATGTTGTAAAAACTATTGTCGACCTTAAGATGTATGTTCGTAAACTAAATTTAGCAGTGTTAATGGGAAATAATTCAACTTTAACTAATACTCTTAGGGTATCCAGCATTTTTAATCCATCACTGCAACCTACTTTAAGCATGTTTGAGAAAATGTGCGAGGTCGATTTGAGGAGATTGGTAGACATAGAGATTACGAAGTCTCCACATGCTACCAACATTAGTGAGAAAGAAAAGGATTTTATTGGGTTGTTGAACCGGTGTAATATCAGAGTTATGAAACCTGATAAGGGTGGTGGTCTGGTGTTTATGGACCAATCAAAACTCTCAGTAGAAAGACCACTTTAATACAAACAGCAGAACTTTCGGATACAATCCTTCATCAATACTAAAATACAAATGTTCTTACACGGTATATATAGGTCTAAAAAGTCATATGACCGGCAGCCAGAAAATCACATGACTTAATACACAAACATAATCACATGAGAAAATAAAGCATGTTATGCTTTATTTTCTCATGTGATTATGTTTGTGTATTAAGTCATGTGATTTTCTGGCTGCCGGTCATATGACTTTTTAGACCTATATATACTGTGTAAGAACATTTGTATTTTAGTATTGATGAAGGATTGTATCCGAAAACTCTGCTGTTTGTATTAAAGTGGTCTTTCTACTGAGAGTTTTGTTTTGTGCATTGGAGAATTGGCATCTGTTTTTGGTTTATGGACCAATCCACATATGAAAATAAGATGTGTCAATATTTGTGTTCAGATGCATATACTCAGGTTAGTGTTAATGAGGTTAACTTGGCTTATAAAAGAATTAAAGGTGTGTTGGATGACTTGTTTTTGGAAGGGTCCATAGACATAGACATGTTTCAATACTTGTCTATGCCAGCTCCTAGGATCCCGACAATATTTGGTACTCCTAAGTTACATAAGGATCTCATGGATCCACCATTTAGACATATAGTGGATGGAAGAGGCTCTATAACATATGCATGTGCTAAACTTATAGATAATATCTTGAAACCTATGATTAGTGATGAGCCACAGATATGTCGGGATTCTTGGAGCTTTTTGGAAAGAATCAACAAATTTGAATACAGTGACGATTTCATCTTCTTGACCATTGATGTCAAGGATTTGTACTTTGCCATCCCGCAGACCATAGGGATAGCATGGACAAGGGAATTTATGCTTTATAAAAAAGGCTGACGATAACAAGGTTTACCTGGTTGAGACGTTGCTCGACTTGGTGTTATCTAACAACTATATTATGTTTAACAAGGAAATCTTTCTACAAAACACTGGGGTAGCAATGGGTTCGCCCTGCGGGGGGAGTTTTGCCAACAGTGTTATGGCACATTGGGAACGAAATTACCTATTTAACAACATGTTCCAGGAACACGTCCTTTAGTACACTAGATACCAGGACGATATGTGCCTTATATGGAAAGGAGATGAAGATCTTATTCAGGGTTTTGTAACAGGTATCACAGCCATGACAGATTTCCTGGAATTCACATATACAGTAGGCACATATGACATTACATATTTGGATGTTAAGATAACTAAAGATATGGTTAATAGACAATATAAGGCCACTATTTATCGAAAAACCACTTAGTCTAATGCATTTCTATATTAATCAAGTAACCACCCACACCATCAGAAGAAGGGTGTCGTTAAGGGTCAATTAGTAAGGACAGAGGATGGTCTCAGAAGACCTTGATTTTTATGAAGAATGTGAAAAATTAAAATCCATGTTTCTGAGAAGAGGTTACCCTGATAGACTATTGACTGACATTATTATTAAAGTAAAGGTAAAGAGGGAGTCAGGGTATTTTAGGCCACTTCTTTCACGAATTGACCATAACGACAAAGTAAATGTCTTAGATCACAATGACACACAGACTGAGGGGCCATCGAGATGAGTTATGAACCAACACTTGAATTTTTTGTTTACCTTTTCTTTGGACTTTAGGTGTATTAAGGAAATTCTCATCAAGAACTGGGTAATCATTTTGGAGGACCAAATGATTTGCAAAGTACTAGGTATCAGACCCGGATTCACATACAAAAGAGGCATGAACCTCAAATGTATTTTGGAAAGTAATAGCCATAAGGATGTTAGAAGTGTGCAATGTGTACCATTGAGAATGAGGAAATGTGGAGCATGCCCACAATGCAAGTTTATTAAAGTAGGTACTGATATTAAGATTAGGGATAGGAGATACAAAATTATTGGTAGACACAACTGTGACTCTAAAGGAGTAGTTTATGCCACATCTTGTGATTTATGTCCCTCTTATTATATAGGGAAAACTGAACGAAAGCTGAAACAAAGAATATATGAACATAATTATAGTATTGGTAGGACTGATATGAACAATGCCCTGGCAAGACATATAAAGGAGCATCCAACACATAAGTTTGCTTTTGTTGTACTACAATAAATTCGGTTAGACCTAAGAGGGGGGCCGTGGCAGTTATTATTAGAAGAACAGGAACTTTTATGGCAGATTAGGACTTCTGCATATATTTTTCGTGGGCTAAATGAATATGTTTCAATCAGCAGTATTTTAAAGCTAAAGGCTTTACGTAGATGATGCATGGGTGTTTGCTTTCTAACTAATTCCCATTATAAAGCGCATGAATAAGCACAATTATACCTTACATAAGGGGTTTACAAAATTAAAAAATATGTGTGTTGTTTACATTCAGTTTTGGATTAGTTAAACACATTTATAGAATTAGTAACAGGTAGCTTTTGTGTATATAGGGTGAAAAATATTTTTACGTTTTAAGCAATGCAGTTTTACTTTTAATACTGATTTTTAGGTGATATAATCAATGTTTTATTGATTGCATAATTGGACACATATCCAATTAGGGTGTATATATAAGGTGTGTTTAATGATTATAACTTTGTCTGATGAAGATGGGACACGGATCCCTTCGAAAGCGCTAACAATAAAAAGTTTTTTTATTTATATGCTGGCTTGTGATTGAAGAGGTACCAACATTTTTATACCTTGACCTTACAAAGACATACCTGAAGTTTACAGAAGGTGCATCACTAAGTGTCCTAATACTAATGGGCACCACGTCATGCATGTGCCTTTGCATCTTTTAATGATATCCTCTAATTTGCAAAACCAGTACTTTTTCCTTCAATTCTTTTATCAAACTATTTTCTGATGTGTGAGGTTGTGGATGTTTTTCTTTTTCTTGTGTACCATTTGTGTTCCTTTGTAACCTCTAATTGCAGTGCACTCTCTACCACTGTTTGTCTACCTTTGCTTGCTCTGATGCATTGTGTTTCATCATTTTATAATGCACTTTACTGTTACAGCTTATGCTGTCACTGTATGCAGACCTGTGACATCATCTGTTGTACATGTTTCTGACTTACATCAAACATCATGATGCACATTCTGACAGTTTAGACTGCTTTTGCTAATCTATCCTTTTCTCCTGTGGTCAATTTTATAAGACATTGTCTAGTGCTTTACCTTAATGAATGATTTGCTCAAACTGAATAAGTTTTATTATTATAGGTTAAGATTTATTATTATATTACTGCCATGCAATATGTATTATTATTCATGATGTAAAAGATGAACTGAGAATTTTAATAAATGCAGCCCAGATACTATCCAGGCTTTTTAATACACAGTATATTTTGCTTTTATTGACATTAAAGAATATCTTTATAAAATCTTTCTGAGGCTAATGGTTCTATAATTTGTCTTGTTACTGAGAAATCCTGGTTTAAATTGGAATAGATAAACTACTTGATTTAGCATTATTGGCTCTGTGTTTAAACATTTTGCAATTACTATTTTAATAATTTCAAAAAATATTGACTCATAAATTTAAGTACATACCTACAGTACTTTCCCAATCAGGATTTGTAAAAGGTCAAGTATTTATTTTTATTTCATATTTCGACAGTCATCAAAGGCCCTAATGGATTTAATTTCTTCAATACCACGGTAGCTGCCATATAAATATTCAGCACACAGAAACAGGGCTAATATGTACTAAAATAATATGCATGTAGGAGAATTGAATACTAATGTGATATCAAAAATGAGCTAACTTTATAGAGTTTAGTGGATGTAATATAAAATGTAACAGTATCAAACATTGTCACTAAAGTAATTAGAGTCAATATAGTTATACATTTTTCTTGTATTATGTGATTTAACATCACCATGTTATGTCTATTTCACTGCTAATTTATATTCATGTATGATTGGACTTCAGTTCTAAAACACATCTGTTTTATTTCTCAGTATATGCGTCAGTTTTGGTTTTAGGTCTTCGTTACTACTCCAGGTATATGCCTGATACTAATTTCATGTACTGGATATTTTAATGTACACTTCACTTCACTTCAGTAGTTTGAGACAGTTTGCATTAGTATTAGCATTACTACTGTGAAGTATACGAACGTAGCATGAACAAGTTAATGTTGTATGCTTGATATTAGCTGAAAGTATATTAGAAATAAAGTCATAACACAACACTCCCAAATCTGGAGCCTGGAGTATCTGGCAAGGTCTGATGGTGCATCACTGTTGTCCTACTATATCTGCAGATGTAATGTACTATTGGAAACAATGAGGTCCCTGTGGTCAGTGGGTCTGCAAGTGCATGTGATTCAGTACAATAAGATATGCATATGGAAATGAGATGCCATATAATGAATAAAAACACATTACAACACTCAAAATTCTCCTGAGGAAGATATCCATGAAGTCTACTGACACAAACGTCTACTCTGAATTCCTGCTACTATGGCCAGTGGCTGCATTGTGATGTGCCCCCCCCCCCTAAATTGCATGGAGCTTCCCTCTGTCTTTCCAGAATCAACATACACTTACATTCTGTTCTAGGTGGTCATCTCCCTCCCACCCCAAAATTACATCAATGTACACACTCTGTAGCCTAGTGAGCCTCTTCCACCCATGCTGTCATCATCCAGTATTACAAAACCATAAGTTTTGTGACCCAGTAGACCTTTTTCAGCCTACTAGTAAATTATGTGATCCTTTTCAGTCCTCCAAAGCCAACTAACAATTACATATAAGGATTTATTTGTATGAATGTGTGTGTGTGTGTGTGTGTGTGTGTGTGTGTGTGTGTGTGTGTGTGTGTGTGTGTGTGTGTGTGTGTGTGTGTGTGTGTGTGTGTGTGTGTGTGTGTGTGTGTGTGTGTGTGTGTGTGTGTGTGTGTGTGTGTGTGTGTGTGTGTGTGTGTGTGTGTGTGTGTGTGTGTGTAGTGTGTGTCATTGCACATGCATACACACACGTTATGTGTGTGTGATCTGTCTACTAGGTTCAAGTAATATATTTATCTTTGTGTGTGTGTGTGTGTGTGTGTGTGTGTGTGTGTGTGTGTGTGTGTGTGTGTGTGTGTGTGCGTATATAAGATAGAGTGAGAAATATATCTGTATAGGGACATACTTACTTGAAGTATTCAGCATGTCAACTTCTGGCTAGTCAACTTCATGTTTGTAAATTTCTGCAAAGTCAATTCGATAATAGTAAACAATTCAGAGAAAAAAATTAAAAGCCCTAAAAACTAAATAAGTACAAATTTGTAGAGCTGTCGATATGAAGAAGAGCAAAAGAGATGTGGTAATAACAGTAAAGTAGCATGCATCTTCTATTATAAATTCAGGTTCAGGTATTTGGGTGACAATATGTTTTCCTGCGGGTACATTTGGTTGAGAACATGTGAATGAAGTGAAATTCAACTCCAGAGACATAGGACTGACAGATATGGCTGTTACTAATTCACTGTGGGTACATAGAAGCATGCAATGCCAAGCCCATTGTTTCACTAACCAAGTGCAAGGGGGAGGGGTAAATACTGTCCATGGTCTCCATAGCACATAGTAGCAGCAGACAATATACAGGCATTAGCAGCAGAAGGCCATTGGTCATGTCAGTGGCAGTCTACAATGGACAATACCTTTATTAATAGCGTGTGCGGACCATTACCCCCATGGCAATATCTAGGGAACATTACCTACAATGCATACTGCAGCATAAGTGTGACTACAACAGCAGCATGCAGGATTTCCTTCATGCTGTAGCCCACTTCTACACACCAAACACAACACCCATCACTTTCCTGCCCCCATGCACTTGGTTACTGAATCTGTGGCTGTGGTGCTGCATGCTTCTCTGTGCCCACAGTGAATCTGCAACCTATGACTCTGTAGCTGAATTTCCCTTCAGCCATGTGTCTCCAACCAACTGCCTCACAAACTGAAATCTTTAAATGTACCTAGTACTCAGTGGTGATATTACTACTAAATTACTTTTGATTTTGTTAAATTTGAGGATATGTACAGCTAACTTGGCACACAAGTCAAGATTCTCGACAGCTGTGGTTGTAGAGATGATATATGCAGCCCAACAATCAGAGCAAAGAAAAGATGTAACAGACTTCTTATGAGACCAGAAGGAAAACCTTTTCCCTTTTGTCAAGTACAACTTCCTGTTTAATAGCTATCTTACCTCTTTCAGTGTATTTATGACACTAGAGTTTAAAAAATCATTTAAGGCATCAAAAGTAAATTCTTCTGATATACAGGCTGTCCTGTTTGAGGTTGAAGAGAAATAATGATCATGGCTGTTGAATCAGTCTTTGACACTGAAGCATCAGGTTCCAGACTTGCCTGGACCACTTTAGCATTATGATATTACATTTCCATTGTAGCATTTGTATTGTTTAGCATTTCTGTATCAGACATAATGAATGGAAGTAAAATACATATACATAAATTTCTGAGTTGATGGAAAGGAAAAGGCACCCACTTTTCAAGCATGATTTCCAACATTTCAAAGGCTCTCAAGACCCCTAAGATGAACAAGTATGACAATGACATGATGGTGGTCCGTGTAGGTATAAAAGATCTAGTATGTAAAACCCACAGAGATATGCAGAGAGACATTTCTGAGCTCTAAATGCAGGTGACAACACCTATCTACAGGAACTAGAATCTCTCAGTATTAAATCCAGTACCATTTTCCTAGGTGATCTAAACTATCCAGATATAGACTGGGAAACTTAGACCCCTACTAATGCACAAGCACAAAGGTTCCTGGACATTGTCAATACAAATGCCCTGTAACAATTCGTCACAGTACCCACTAGAGGGAATGGTACCTTGGATATTTTCTTACTAATATAGTAGCATATTTTACCATTCCTTGTGTAGCTTCGTCGCCTGTTAGATCTGACGACAAAGTAGTCTCCTTTGAATAAAATTAAACCCAGGGATCCCTTCCTCCCAAGGTGCCTTCAGAAATTTCTTTAAGACAAACTATATACTCCTAAGTGATACATTGGCAGGCTTCAAATCCCCACCAAACCCAGTTAACTCTACAGAATATTCAGAAATATATACCATCACACTATACCAGCATGTAAACATAGATGCAGCTGTACCCTGTAGGAATAAATGAAAAGCAAACCCTAGAAACAAACCCACATGTTGGAACCATAATATCATCAAACTTGATAATAAAAGGAAAATAATTTTGACTGAAAGTAAGAAGAGTAATTCCCAGAGTCATTGTCACTGAAATAAACAACTTAGGAGCTTAATAAACTCCACCAAAGCAAAGTCTGAGGCTCAAATATCTACCCAAACCAAAGACTATTACAAGGCCTTTTGTAGGTATGTTTGTAATCTCAAAAGTACAATGTAGCAATGTACGGAACTGATTGTGAGTGAAGTTATCTACACTGAGGCTGAAGATATAGCAAACCTGCTGGATGATAAATTTAACAGTAACATTACCACTGTCTCCCCTCTGCCTGTCCCTTAAGATATTCCTGAAAATGGCTTGCCTCCAGCTATCACACAAGACCAACTCCTAAAAGTGCTAACAAAAGCTAAAAATAATTGCCTGTTTCTGCAAAGAGTCCTGGGTTATGATACATAAATGGGGACAGGACTTTTTTAAAAATAGATTCTATTACATAGATTTTGGAAATCATTTACACTCACAAGTCAACCGCTGATTTATATGTTATCTAATACCAAATTATATTTCTGTTTTTCATGCAGGATTGCATCCATGCCATGGTTTCTCCACATCTTTTCTCTGAATACCTCCATAAAATGCAGCACATAATCTTTGACAAGCCTTTCTAATAGTGTCCTGAGAATCAGCCAAATAATTTTATATGACTAATATAATCCCAAACAAGTGTTGCTCCAAGGACCTCTCACAGACTCACGTGGCTGGTAAGTCTCTGAGATTTTCACTCATTTCCTGATGTATCAGGCACATTTGCAGATCCTCTTTAACATGTTGCCCTGCAGCTGAGCTAGTAAATGAACACTATTATACTAGTATGCAAAGAGTACATTTCTTACCACCAGGTGGTCCCACAAGTCCTCAACCAGTTTATTGTGTGTATTCATTGTACAGAAGCTTGCAGGGACAACAAGTGCAGCTGTAAGTCACCAAGTCCTTGAAATCTGAGTGCAACTTATACTGTCATTAAAAAAAACAGCTCAGGGGTGAGAACGGAATGTTGTCACATGTGATATTCCAATCTCAGTCTTGTCACCCAGCCTGTACATTTCTTATGTGCATCATGTGCAGTATTTGTGAATCAATGCTGGGGATGCATGAATGCATGCTGTGCAAAGGCTGCCCAACACATCCTGACCTACTCACACTATCCAGATTACTTCTTTTTCCTTTTGCTCACACTCTGTCTTTCTCTTCATTTCTTTCCTGCAGTTATTCATTCACACATTCAGCTGTACTCTCTTAACTGTGGAGGAAATGATCAAAGAAAGAAATTTAGTTTAAAACTTTTTTTTTCCTGCATCGCATCTTAACTAACAAAGACTGCAGTGTAATAACCACACCAGAAATTGCATTGGAAACATGAGCCACAAAGCATTATGGAGAATGATAAATGGGATCACCCATTACCAACAGTTCAAAAAATAGATAAGAAAAAAACAGATGACACTCTTGAAAAGAAGACAAAAGTAGTACTGATCATTGAAATTGCTATACTAAGTGCTTATAGTGTCTTACATACAGAGAGACACAAATGTATAAAATACCACGATTTGCAGGCAGAAACAAGAGAAGTGTGGAGGACAGTTCCAGCAGTAGTTGGAGCAATGTGTCCAGAATTTACAGTCACACTTATATCAAATACTGAAACAATACTAATTTCATGAACTTTAATCATACTTTGAATTAGGTTCAGGGTCCATTCCTGTCATGGTATTAGAAGCCCAAGACTTGGAGAAATTACTGTATTTTTATTTATTTTTATTTATTTAACATTTGTTTACCGGGGAAGTCCAGCTGGGACAGAGCCACATTTTCAGAGGAGGCCCAGGGAGAAACACTCCAGGCACATGTCTTTGGAATGTATTAAGCCTTAATTTGTTCTGAAATGCATTTTTACAGATTTTTGAACAAGTCTTTCATCCAGTGATTACCTGAACAAAAGACATGATCAACAAAAGAAATTTAGTCTTACTTTCAAATATATATTTTTTCCTGCTTTTTTTCACCAATTCCTAACTGACCAAAACTATAATGTAAAAACAGCTCCCTACTGAAATGTTG
>NC_056737.1:860514107-860529107 GCF_019279795.1 Protopterus annectens | reverse complement strand
TAAGGTATTCAATGTCTGCTGAGCAATGGGTGAAGGCAATCTCATTGTTATTACACAAGCAGTTGTTTACATATACACAAACTCCCCCACCTCTGGCTTTGCCACTAATGGCCTGTATCCTGTCTGCACTGAATAAGGGGTAATCCTGTATTCCTACAGCATAGTCGCTGATATCTGAATTTAGCCAAGTCTCTGTAAAAATGATTAAACAGCTGTTTCTTACTTATAAGTATACAAGGTCTAAACAATATGCCCTACATGGATGACTCAAAGCCCTGAGACCCTGTCACTATACTCGGTACCTTACAGACTGCTAAGAGGAGACTTGTATCTGGCATACAAGGCTTCCTACAACCCATTACTGGTAAATTTACTGCACATCAACAAGTTAAATGGCATCAGAAATACTTGGTCTAAGGATCTAAACCTGTTCTGCAACATCAACAGAATAGTTTGGAGAGACAGATATATTTTGCAGAGGATACTGCTGTTGTGAAACAGACTTCCCATCCACTTAAAACAAAGCTCATCCCTGTCCATTTATAAACACGACTTAGCTCTATGGATGGAAAACAGAAAATTTACCCCAGGACTACCTCCTGTACTATTAATGGACAGAGGCAGCTCCTAAATGCTTTATCACATGTGTGGGTACCTTAAAATTATCAATGATATGGTCTCAGTTATTCACATCAGAGGAAATATATAATTATCGACCATGGGATAGGGAAAACTAATCTATAACCAAACTGGAGAGGGAAAACTAATCTATAACCAAATGGGACAGGGAAAACTAATCTATAACCAAATGGGATAGGTTATTTTGAGCACAAAAAGGGAAACTAGCTAGGCTTATAATGTCCCACAAAGGCAGCTAGCCTAGTACTTGCCTATGAACCTATAAAGGCCTTGTGAACCTCAAAGAAGTAAGCTATTTCCTAAAATGCCCAAATAGTGGGGTTCTCTCCTTTGGGGTCTGTTGGAAACCCACATGCTGCAGCATGACATCAATGAACTGATGTAGGATTTATGAGGCAGATACCAGTAGCAACGGCAAACTCTGACAGTCAAGTAGTTCCCACTGATGCTCATTGGAAATAGTATGGTCAATACTACTCATATTTTAGTGTACACAAGGAAGTTGTCACAGTGGCACAGCAGGTATTGTTGCTTCATCATAGCAAAAGGTATTCTGATTTGATTCTAGGCTGGGGTGCCTTCTGTGTGGAGTCTGCATATCCTCTCTGTGTTTGAGTGGGTTTTCCCTGTGTGCTCCGGTTTCCTCCCATGTTCCAAAGACATGCAGTACATGGAACAGACATGCCAAATTGGCCAGAGGTGTGTGTGTGTGTCTGTGTGTGTGTGTGGGTGTGTGTGTGTGTGTGTGTGTGTGTGTGTGTGTGTGTGTGTGTGTGTGTGTGTGTGTGTGTGTGTGTGTGTGTGTGTGTGTGTGTGTGTTTGTGTTTTTGTAGGTTTACTATCATATTCTTGAAAGTGCTTCAAATGAATGACCATAATGTAGATGGAAAATGTTGATTTCTGACACATCTAAAAGGCAGAATGTCAGAAATGACATACCCGAACTTCCTGGTTCAATGAGTTCAACATAGCAGGAGGTGATATCAGTCACCCATGCTATGCACATTAATGTACCATTACAGTCAACAGTCAATGGTATGTTAATTGTACTATTTTGCACCCCCACACCCACTCAAATTGAATATACCAACTACAAGATCACACTACAGTGAGGAAATGGGCAATTTCCCTGTTCCTCACTGAACCGCGACCTCCATACACAATGTCGAACTCAAAATATTGACCTACACTACCCATTCGCTGTAGTGTAGTTGATCATTTTTGGTTCGACATTATGCCAGCTTGGAAACTGCAAGTCGACCACATGCCTGTTGACTGACGCAGTTTCCAAGTTTTGATTGTAAACGTGTGTGTGTGTGTGTGTGTGTGTGTGTGTGTGTGTGTGTGTGTGTGTGTGTGTGTGTGTGTGTGTGTGTGTGTGTGCATATAGTATGGAAGAGCAACCATGGCAGGGCTAGCCACCTGGTGGTGTGAACATTGGCTGTAGATGATTGTCACTGTCAAAGTAACACCCCAAACTCATGTGCAAAAATGGAAAAAAGAGGTTGTGGTTGGATGGATGGAGGTCTCACACATATTCCACATGAATCTATATAAGGACATTACATGTTTGCAATCTCCTGTATGTTGTCTCTGTCCATATGACAGCATTCAACCGAGGTGATTGTAAGTCAGTCGTGGATGGACCCATCCATAACGTGGAGAGAAATGACTTTCTTTGTCACAGACACTGCCTGCTTAACATATAACATCTAGCTAATACACATGCTATTCCTAGCATGTTGATACAGTCTGCTGTTCAGCAACAAATGATGATGTACAGATCGGCTGCTCAACATGTCTCCTGGCACAATTTTTAAAAATTTTTGAATCACTCCACCACGTAGGTTGCTCTCATTTGCATTTACAGCCTCATTTGCACATTTTCATGTCATTATACTGTAACCTACTTCTGATGCTAACAGTAGCATTTCCTCTGGAAATGCAATCATGCTACTTATGTCTCTGAATTAGCCCCATCCTGCTCCACACTGCTCGTCATGCTAGTTCGATTTACATAGTACTAATTGCTTTTGAAGACTCAGTATACTCTTTTTAGCCCTGATGATAAACCTGAGCAGAAGTAATTGTTACATTTTTGTTTTAAGCTCAGTGTGTTGGAAGTGTTGCAGTTGGCAGTTTCTAATGGCCATTTTCACCTTATTTTCACACTTCCGATAAATGCCCTTACTTATGTAATGCTATCAGATTTTCTTTTGAAATTTTCAGGACAAGTCACTTTGACACACAGAACTGTGCTATACAACGCACAAGTTAATAATACTATACAGCCTTATATTATACACTGAATAAGTTAATAACACTGTAACCAAGGGGTTCTTAACCATTAGGTTCTCAATGTACACTTGTCAAAACTGATTATAACAATAACATTTAACAAGACAGAAACTACCACTTTTTTTGAGAAAAAGTATTACATTTACTTTCGACAGCATACAACATAATAAATATACAATTCTAATATTTACTGAATTTGTAACTGCTACTGTGAAGTGAAAGAAGAAAAACAAAAAATAAACAACCTACTAGATGGATAGGCCTATTTGTGATCCTATCAGCATATATTTCTGAAACCATTTGAAATTTTGTAGACACATTCATAGAAAGATATGTCATGTTACTCAACTGTTGAATATATAATTTAATAATTTTATACGTGAAGTCACATATACAATAACCTTCATGTTACGGGCAGTATTTCATAGGAACTTGTGTATGTGGGACATTCTAGCATATTTACATTTGTGAGGAAATTGTGATGGAATGCTCTGCCCCACATTACTGCTTCTTAAATGTGGTACCTTTATTACTACTTTACTTGAAGTAAGAGGAGTACTCTGAGATGCCACAACCTTGCACTTAGGTTCATAGGTCAATACTAGGCTAACTGGCCTGAAGGGCCATTTTAAGCCAGCAAGTAACCTGAGGTCAGAATCAAAGCTTGTACCTTGAACCTATGAGATGAAAACCTTAACCATTATGCCAAGCCCACCCCCTTAGCACATAATCTGTATTACCCCTGCCTCATGGAACAGTCTGCCTTCCCAAATTACTGAACTGCCTGATTTCATACTAGTCAAAAAAAAATTGAAAGGGTACCTGGAGAATATGGATAAATGCTCTTGTTTTAACTCATTCCCTCCAGTACAGCTCTTTTGAGTGTGTGCCTTTAACTCCCAGTGAGCGTTGCTTGAACCTTTAAAAAATGAAGTTATCACCTTACAGTTCTAACATACTCACTGACATAGGTCAAATATCAATACAACTGTGTTTGCCATCATGTATGTTTCAAAATACAATAGTCTGATACCTTGTATGTAGCAGGGTTTTGGAATTATTAACGCAAATATGGACAAGCAATATTTGACGCCTAGAGGCGCAGTAGGAGGTAACTGCAGATGCACCTGGAGGCATCACTCGGATGTAATGACTTAAGGATAATGGTTAGGACACTACTTGCTATCGCTGCATTATTATTTTCTGCCTACATTTTCTCAGAAACTGGTAAGTTGTTGAGATGCTTGCTGAAATGTCCATCATATAATCACAGAGTAATACTTATGAATGCATTCATCTCAGTTATAATGTTATTTTTGACTACTTAGTTATATTCATATGTTTATTGTAATCACTATTTTTTATATTTATGCATAAGTGATGTTTGCCTAAGCAGTGGCTGAAGAGAGTCTTGTAGAGGCTAACAAACCTGAGATAAATAAATACACACTCACTATTCCCAGGATCACAGTTATGGTTGTCTCCTCTCAAACTCTAGTCCAGGACAATGAGCCTCCCTTTGAGACTCTACTAAATCTCTTGCAAATTTGATACATCCATCAGTGAATCTCCTCCTGTATACTTCAGTCAGTCTCACAACTGAGATCAGACAAACCTTTGTTACCTTAGTGTGTTAGGCCTCCCTGTGGTTTACTTACTCACCAGCTAAATGACCATTCATATGTGCTTAACTAAAACATAACACAGTCCATGCCAGCTATTGAAATGACATATGTTCAGTATAGTTCTGTCGTGATAAAAATAAATATTTATTTATTTGTTGTTTATTTATTTATTTGTCCTCTGTTAACTGGATAGGTGAACTGGTTCAGGGAGTCTTTTAAGCCATGACCAAAGCTACAATGGCAATGAGAACATAAATATAGTTGAAAGTGTAAAAAACTTCTGGAAGAGCCTCATGTTGATCAAGAACGCATGCAGGAATGGTTAAGGAGAGGCAAATTCAAACTATGAAAATTGGCAGCCCAGGATAGTGGGCTAAGTACATGCTGGTTTACAAAGTCCATTAAACCTGTGGGAGAAACAGACAAATGTAGGTTTTGTAAAACCAAATTTGAAAAAGTTGCACACCTTGTTGCAGGTTGCGACATACTAATGGTAGAAGGACTGTATACTGAAAGGCATAATAATGTGGCAAGACTGTTGCAATGGGGATTGTGCAAACATTATAATATTGAAGTCACTGAAAACACTGGAAACATGAGCCACAAAGCATCATAGAAAATGATGACGTTTATGTCACATGGGATCACCCATTACCAACAGTTCAAAAGATAGATGCTAGAAAACCAGATATAGTGATCCAAGAAAAGAAGACAAAAGTAGCATTGTTCATTGAAATTGCCACACCCAGTGACTATAGTGTCTTGCGTACAGAGAGACACAAAGTCATAAAATACCAGGATCTGAAGGCAGAAACAAGAGCGATGTGGAAGAAAGATACCCAGACAGTTCCAATAGTAGTAGGAGCAATGGGTCGTATAAAAAAGAATTTACAATCATATTTAGATATGTTACCTATCCATGTAACCCTGTACGAATTGTAGAAGGAGTAATTACTGGGCACATTGCGGGTGCTGCGAAGAGCACTTTTGGCTGACATGAAAGATTGAAACTATACTAATTTCATGACCTTTAATCATACTTAGGAATGGGATCCATTCCTGTCATGATATTAGAAGCCCAAAATATTTGCAGAAATTGGAAAAAGAGCAATTAGAATAACAAATAAGAAATTCACTTAGGAATACAAAGGAAACAAAATACAATCCTCCCATTATGGCATTTGACAAAGATTGCATATACAATACATAACCAAGGTATGGCAGTGAATAAGTAAAATATTAACCAATATTTACAAGAAAGCATGCATTATTAATGCCTACATATGCCAAGTAAACCATTATAAATGCTGACTTTTATGTAAGCATATTCCACATCTCACAGTGCTGTAAGATCTGATTACAGTGTAGTTACCCAGATCTCGTTTGTGATAACCCACCAGACTACATAGGTCCAAATATTACTAAACTTGCTAAGGAAAGAACGGGACCTGCATATGAGTGTGTAAACATCATCAAGATAAAGGTAGGAAAGACAAGGTCTAATCAACTGGTAAGCATAAGGGAACTCAGCCAGTGTAGCTAAACAAAAAAGAAGAAAATTCCTCTCGATCCTCCAGGAGGGGGAAGGAGGGTGGGAGCAAGAAGGAAGGCAATATGAAGGACAACAAACATGGAACGTTCTGATGAGTACATTCCTTCTTTATGTTATGTTGTTCCATCTCGCCTCCTTCTTGCTGGTTGGGACAATGTCCCCAGCACCTAAATCTTGGGTGGCTCACTGGAAAAAAACTCTTCAGGACCATGGAACCAGAGGATGCCCTGTCCAAGGAGGCCACATCTGCTTTGTAATGAGAGATAAACGTATGGAGATTAGCTCATGTAGCTGCTGCACAGATAGAATCTAAGGACAGTTTTGCTTGAAAGCCAATAGAAGTACCCAAGGCCCTAGTTGAGTGTCCTTTAATTTTTCCTGGAAGTTCTTTGTTCCGCAAAGCGTAAACTTAGGTGATAGTGTTTGAGAGCCACTTTGATAAGGTCACTTTAGACACTGGACAACCTTTCTTGTTGTCTGCAAAGGATATAAACAATTGGTCAGATTAGGAATCATGTTATGAATGTTACGTGAAATGAAAGAATAAAAGGTGGAAATAGTTATATTCATCATTCTTGTTCTCGTAAGTTAGCATGAAACAGACTAAACCTTCAAATAATGGAATGGAACCTCCAAGCAACTCACTGTGGTCCAGTTCTCAATATCTCCTTTTATTCCCTTGTTACAATCTCATCTCTTCTGTTCTCTGTTCTCATAGCAGCCAAGGATGTTCCTTACGGAACTTTCTTCCTGGTTGACTTCAGGATGTACCTACAGTAGCTGGTTTTAAAAGCAGTTAAAAGACATATTTATTCAATTTATTATATAACTAGTTATTAATATTTTATACTAACTTACAGTGACTTATTTAATCTTATTCTTTTATTGTTTATGTTTTTGTGTTGTTTTAATGTATGTTCTTATTGCTGCTTATTGAATTATACAGCGTTTGCATTCAGGTACTTAAATGAACTTGAGATTAACCCACCACAGTGGAATCTTAAAATTAGTACATCATTGAGTTACACTGTGTCTCTTTAGCACTTGGATTTATTTTCTTTGAAGACATGGCCTCTGAGTGTTTGCTCACAATCTATATATATATATATATATATATATATATATATATATAATATATATATATATATATACACACACACACACACACACACACACACACATTACACTATGTGCCACCTGTACCTCTTTACTAATGTGTACTAGCCATAACTCCTAGCCCTGCTTCTCCACTAACCCCAAACCTATGCAATACCATACCAAAAAAATATTTCCCATACCTCTCAACAGTCCAGATTTTTATAGAATGTTAAGATTTTTGCATAATTTTTTTTGGGCTACCCCACACGTAATTTATGGTTCTCTGACTTAAATCACTAAATAATAACAGACATTTGTATTTCAGTCTTCATATCTTTCAGAAAATGTATGCTAATGCAAAACCTGATGCCCTAGCAACTTTCAAAGCTTACAATAGTAATAATTAAACTTTGTTCCTGACTGTGAACTTTTGCCCCCATTATTTTTAGCTCTGTTCAGATTCCCTGTACTAAGAAGTTGAGTAACAGAAGCTGAGCATCCACAAAAGGAAATAATTTATTCTCCATTTGTGGTTTGTTTAGTTTTGGACATTTTTATTTTTTTTTAGCTTTGACTTGCAGAAATTTATGTAATTTACTCATATATCAATCATATTATACCTATAATATATGTATATAGAAGCACTTTGTAGAACTCAGTGCTCATGTGCTGTAAATAGCTAAGATTTGTAGTGTTGCACATGTCCTTGTGTGATGTAAGTATTATGTAAATTATAAAATGGCTTAAAAGGATGGTAACATAAATAAATGATATGTCTTACTAATTAGATGTATGGAGCAATTCAGTCTGTGTGTGTGTGTGTGTGTGTGTGTGTGTGTGTGTGTGTGTGTGTGTGTGTGTGTGTGTGTGTGTGTGTGTGTGTGTGTGAAGAGAGAGACACATATATATGATTATATAACACCACATTTCCAGCAGAATAAATCAGCATACACTGTATCAACCACAGATGGATGAAACTCAATCAAAAAAAAATTGTGCAGGGGCAAGCCCCCTTGCACCCCTGTGTGGATATTGTGGCCTCACTCCCCCTGTTAATTATGTATAACTAACTTAGAAATCACAAAACAATGGAAAAAGGGTAAAATCCCAGTCCCAATGTCTAATAATCCCACAAAACAAATGCTGGCATCTTGGAATGAACCAGCAGTTCAAAAAAAACAATGTAATAATCCTATGAACAAACACATGGAACCCATATATATATATATATATATATATATATATATATATATATATATATATATATATACCACATTTTCTGGTAGGATTTTAATTAATTCATAAATAGCCCATGTACTCTGTGTCTCTTAATATTAACAATAATCAGTTAGATCAGTTTATCATCTTAAATAAAAAACAGTTCAATTACACTAAAATATAAACTAGAGTCATAAACTTTGGAATTAGAACACATAGAAATAGCTGATATGCAAAGAAACAAGAGACAGAAACTTCTGAAAAAAAATAGTAGAAATTAGTAACTTCACTGAGGATTGGCACAAGTAAATTTTTCCTTCTGAAGACAGACTACAATTCCTAGGGTTTTCTATTTAAAAGACAAACATAGGTTAATATAAAATGAATATTAAGACTTATAGATGCAGTAAAAAAGCAAATAAGAAGCAACATTTGTAAGTCTTGATATCAAAAAAGCATTTGGCTAAATTAGAATCAAACTAAGAAGTCTAACAAGTTCAAGAAATTGGACAAGGACTCTAAAGGCTGAGTGAGTCCGAGGCTGGGCAGGAGACCTCATGGCTCAGTGAAAGTGAGGGTCAGCACATACCAGGCAAGGCAGGATCCCCCTGGCCATTGTGCGGCATGCATTGCCAGCCCATCTTATCCATTCCATCAAGGAGATGGAGGGTGAGCATACCTCGTGGGATCCAAAAAATGGTGAACTATGCCTGGGCAGGGTGAAGCCAGAGGAAACTCTGGTGGAGGTCCATAGTGGTCTTGATGTGCAAATTGGTCATCTGACCTGGATATAGGGGTGAAAGACTAATTGAACAATCTAGCAGCTGCTTTCTTCTGAAGTTTCCATCAGGATAGCTGGCACTCAGCGGACGCAGTTTTATGTAGTAAAGCAAATGATTAGAGGTCTTGAGGCTGAAATGATCTCAACCTATTCTCAAAATTTAACTCAGTAAAAAGCCCAACTCGCTAGTTTTGAGCCTGGCATGGAATGCGAGCACCTAGTGGGCCACTTTTGGTAAGCAGAACTGGTGCTGCGGGATGAACCAAACACAACAAGGTCAGAATTTAGTTCTTTAATGAAGAGTATCTACCCAGATAATAAAGCTTATGTAAAACTAGTATGTTTATCTGAACCATTAGGATTAAAATGGTACAAATCAAGGGTGCCCTCTTTCTCTACTACCATTTGCTCAGGCTGTAAACATTTTAGCAATAATAACTATGTTTATTATCAATATTCAAGGCATAGGGGAATCAAGAAAATTATGAGTCCAAAATTTATCGTGTTTGCTGATGATGTAATATTGACCAACACTGAGATGAGCAATCCACTAAAAGGCATTAATAAAATAATATGAGAAACTATCAGATCTTTATTTCAATAGTACTAAAATGTAATATCATCTTAAACAAAACAAAAAAAGTTCAGTTGCTCTAACATATAAACCATGGCCAGAAACTTTGGAATTAGAATACAGAGAAATAGCTTTAAAAGTAACATGCAAAGAAACAAGAGGCAGAAACTTTGAAAAAAAAAATAGAAGAAATCAGTAACTTGATTAAGGATTGGAACAAGTAGATTTTTCATTCTGAAAAAAGACTACAACTCATAAAAATTGTTTCACTTCCCAAAATCTTGTATAATTCAAACCACTGTACTTACTCCAAATAATACAAATTAAAACATTTTAATAGACTCTTAAGATTTCTGTGGTATCCTGAAAAAAACAAAAATAGCATACAATCAGCACAAATGTTCCTGGGACGTAGGAGGAATGACATTACCTGATTCAGAAACACGTCAAAGCAGATTTCATAAAAGTAATAGCAGATTGGTGTAGTAACAAATATTATGTTAATTGGAAAGATTTACATGTGGAACTCTTCAATCTAAAAAAAGATGACAATATAATTTACTTTTATGGCAACTATTGTTAATAAAATGGGGTTAGTCATATGTGATGACTTTCAATATAATATCTATTAGGTTCATAGGTAATTACTATGATTATATTCAGGGTACCCCTTAAGGAGCATACTCAAATTCTTAGTTGCCCCAGGCACTGTCCGGTTATGTGACTTGCCCAAGGATACATAGTTGGCAAATGAGGTCTGAGCAAATCAAGCCTTGTTCACAGAAAATGATAAATGATAATCCATGGAATTTGATCTTACAAAATGAAAGCAAATATTTATCAGAAAACAACAAATATCTTATGCTGAAATCAGTTGTAAATACTTCTCTTGTACATTACTGGCAAGTTTTCATTTAGATATGCCTTGATAGAGCTTTATTACTTTTACTGGAGACACTTTTTGCATTTAAATGATATATTATTAATCAGGGTTGTATGATATTTTGATTGTAAAATTTGAGATTTGGATTGGTCTTTATGTCATGTAAAATGTGGGACCCGGATAGCTCTCAATGTCACTACTAAGAAGATTAATGAATAGTACTTTGTGTTGTTTTAATAGGGGTTCTTTTAATCCATGTAATAATGCTGGCGGTGTGCTTCATACTACGATGATAGATGTGAATGAATGGTCACAAGTCTGCATTAAGTATTGTATTTAAGGCTGGCTTTGCTAGCTGTTAGAGACTGTGGTTTTATAGTGTTGCTGGATGTATTGGGAAAGACTCAGATAACCACTGAGAAAAGGATCTATGTCTTGAACACATAATAACCTGATTATGATTGGAAGCATGTTTGATTGATGTGAAAGTCGGATTAGAAATACAGTAAAAATATTGTTTATGTATATAAAAGTGTGTGTGTGTGTGTGTGTGTGTGTGTGTGTGTGTGTGTGTATCTTGGCATTTGCATTAACCCCTTTTTCCATCGTATAAATAGGGTTGGAGAGTTGCCTCAGTAATGACCAAATCACCTAGAGTCAGTGTTCACAATGACGGATGGCTAGTCCTCATGCGGTATGTATCTATCTATTTATATGAGAGTATATCTTTTGATTGACAGCACAAATTGTCAGACTCACAATCATCAAAATCATCTCATTGACTGCAAAAAAAATAGATACACAAAGGCTCAGAAAATAAATACCCCCCACCCCCTGCTAATTATATATTACAAATCTAATATCACACTACAATGGGGAAAGGGCATATTCACTGCACTGCATTCTCTAATATAAAAAGCCAGCACTTTTCCAGCAGCTGATTTTCAATAAGCTGTACTGTCTCCGTCCCCTGACAAAGAAAACTCTCAAAAATCTATGCGCCATCCATACCTATCTATACACACACACACACACACATATATATATATATATATATATATATATATATATATATACATATACATGTGTGTGTGTGCGTGTGTGTGTGTGTGTGTGTGTGTGTCTGTGTCTGTGTGTGTCTGTGTGTGTGTGTGTCTGTGTGTGCCTGTGTACCATTTTTTAACAAAAACATTTGAAGTTGCCTGACAGAGTATTAATCGTATATGGTGAAAAAATGGAAATTGAAATGTCAGTATGCATGTGTCAAGAAATAGCCTCAGTGCTTGCAATTTCCTACTTTTCAAAAACAAAATAAAAAATAATATTTTATAGGGGATAATATTTTTGATGAAGTGATGTGCTGTGTTTTTAGTAAATGCACATTTTGCCAAATATTGGGTTTCTTGACAGCAGGGTTGATGAATGCGTATGTCTTATAGGTTCATAGATTAGTACTAATCTAACTGCCCTTGTGAGCCTAGCCAATTATCCCTTGTTTGACTCAAACCCTGCACCTTGTGTTTGTAAGGAAAAACCTTAACCATTAGGCCACCCTCCCAACCCTTGTTGGGGAAGTACGTTTGATCATGGTAAATGTGTGTGTGTGTGTGTGTGTGTGTGTGTGTGTGTGTGTGTGTGTGTGTGTGTGTGTGTGTGTGTGTGTGTGTTTGTCTTAATGCCAGTACTTTGAATATGCCAAGAGGTTGTGTATGACGGGGGGGGGGGCATGTGTGTGAGTGTTTTTGGGTTAGGTTCATTGTAAGGGCTAGAATGGGACAGGTCTAGCTTTGTGTGTGTTTGCTGGTGTATATGTAGTGAGTGTGTGTGTGTGTGTGTGTGTGTGTGTGTGTGTGTGTGTGTGTGTGTGTGTGTGTGTGTGTGTGTGTGTGTGTGTGTCTTGTGTAATGTTACTGTTAGAGAAAAGTTTTTTTGGAAAGTAACAAGCAGGGTTGGGGTATGGGGAAAGGTTCACAGATATGGTTAGAGTTAGCGTACATGAGTAAGTTATGCAATGAATGGAAGAACTGCAAAAAAAAAAACAAATCCAGGGTTATGGAAATTGGAGAGAAATTGACTACATTTACATACAAAAAGGGCATGAACATTAAAGAATGGTTTGAAATGAAGCAGGGGACAAAAAAAATGGAAATAAAAATAATAACTTATTCATGTGAAGAGTGTTGATTTTGTAATAAATAATAGTCTTATTTTTTAAACACAGTAACTAGCAAAACATATTGTTCAGATGGTTATTTTTCCTGCAACATTGAAAATATAGTGTATACAGCAAAACATACACAGTGTACAGGATGGCTAGGAGGTTATTCAGAGAGTTGTAAAAAAGTTTAGGATCTTTTTGTATTAGTACAAATTAAAATGGGTATGAGAAAAGGCCATACAGATCTGATTTGATAAGAAATAAATGCAGTGACAATTTTGACAGGGGGCATACTTAACCTCAGTTTTGAAAGAATTAGTATTACATCAGCATTAAAAAGAACAAATTTAAGTTGCAGGAATATTCACGTTTTTTTTTTGTGTTAAGAACATTTTAAAATCATTTAAACAAATGTAGCATGTATGCTATTGTATGAACAAAAGTGGGCCTATATAAAGAAAAGTAATAAACATCTCTGTGTAAAGGATTAAATATCTAACTCAGTAAAGGTGATCTAATCAGTTCGGTCTATCTTTCATTATTTATATAATAAACATAAAGAGATAGATATGCAATTTATGCACACACACATTATAAACATATATATATGTGTGTGTGTGCGCATGTGTGTGTGTGTGTGTGTGTGTGTGTGTGTGTGTGTGTGTGTGTGTGTGTGTATAAATATATATATATATTTATGGGATCCGGACACATGTTCAACTAGCATATGTCCGAATCACAAAACATCAAACACACATACACGAAAGCACTTAACATCAAAAAGCACTTCCGTGTATGCGTGCCTGTTTCGTACATCGGACTACAGTGCGGGTAAGGGAAAATTCCCTTTTCCCCACTGTAGTGCGATCTCGGAGTGAGAATATTAAAGTAGGGCGGGTGTGGGGGGTGCCGGGGAGCAAAGCCCCCCTGCAGAAACGTAGATTTTTTTTTTTAACTACACATTCACGAAAGTGCTTTTCGATGTTAAGCGCTTTTGTGTATGTGTATGTGGCCTAGCAACAGACCCAAAGAATTACAGACCCATAAGCCTGACCAGCCTCATCTGAAAGGCCATGGAACGTATCATTTTGCACCTCATAAATAAAGGCATAATTGACCTCCAAACCCTGGATCCTACCCAATTCAGCTTCACAAAGGGAAGATCCTGCCTGTGATTTGGACATATGCTAGTCGAGCATGTGTCCTAGACCCATATATCTATATATATATATATATATATATATATATATATATATATATATATATATACACACACACACATCTATCTATCTATATGTATATACAGCAGAACTGGTGGCCAATGGTATCACACACACTGACCCCAGAGAGATAGCGAGCCTGCTAATGGATAGGTTTGGGGAAAATTTCACTCCCTTATCTTCTCCTATCTAAGAAAAAACCCTCCCCCAACCCCCCCCCCCCACCTTACATATCCTAACAACAGGTCCTCAAAGCCCTGTCCAAAGCAAAAAGCATGGCCTCTAAGGGACCAGATGACATCCCCAGCTTGTCTTCTAAACAAGCTAAAACATGAACTAGCATCATCATCACTAAGTACCCTTTTCAATCATAGCCTAACCACAGGCTTTGTTCCTGTGAAATGGAGAATAGGTACAATTATTCCCCTCCACAAATGTGGCCTAGCAACAGACCCAAAGAATTACAGACCCATAAGCCTGACCAGCCTCATCTGAAAGGCCATGGAACGTATCATTTTGCACCTCATAAATAAAGGCATAATTGACCTCCAAACCCTGGATCCTACCCAATTCAGCTTCACAAAGGGAAGATCCTGCCTGTTAAATCTGGTGGATTTCTTTGAAAGTGTGACCAAGGCCATTGATGAAGGCAAATCTGTGCACACAGCATACCTTGACTTGGCAAAGGCTTTTGACACAATCCCACATTCAGGCATTACAATAAACTTAACCAACTGAATGTAAATCCCTTCATTGTAAGATGGGTTGCCAAATGGCTCACAAAAAGGACACACACTATCAAAGTGGGTGACTCCACATCAACCAGCAGACCTATTACCAGCAGGGTGCCACAGGGATCAGTGCTGGGCCCCCTACTGTTTGGTATATACTTCTCAGAAGTTCAGGTCAAAACTAAAGGGTTGTAGCAGACAAAGTTTGCAGTCGACTTCAAAC
>NC_056737.1:860504107-860509107 GCF_019279795.1 Protopterus annectens | reverse complement strand
TATTAAAGAATGTCAAACTTTGAGTGACATGTTTATAAAATGAGGGTACCCCTTACAACTAGTTGAAGAACTGGCAAATGAAGTAAAGTGGAAGAGGGCAAAAGGGACATTTAGGCCTATACTTGCACAAGAGAGAAGACTTGATAGAATTGTAGAGACAATTGAGAACGATTGTCCAATTGCAAAGGAGATTAAGTATAATCTTACATTTATTACACCATTTATTACAGATGCAGTGACCATAAGGCAGATTCTGAACAAGAACTGGAATTTAATAATCACTGATGAGGAACAGACATATAGTCGAACAAAAACCTAGGCTCATCTTTAGGAGAGGGCCTAATTTGTGGTGGTACTGCGGTAGCGTTGTCGCCTCACAGTAAGACACTGACCGGTTTGACTCTCAGCTAGAGCGTCTTCTGTGTGGAAACATGCGTGAATGGGCGTACCTTCATTGAAGGTTGTGTGTCAGGGCTGGCAACTCGTCATGTAAAAATCAACTGCCAATCATTAGCGGACCAGAGTTCCGCTGTGGCGACCCCTAACTGGGAAAAGCCGAAAGACACAACAACAACAACATTGGAGAGGTAAAAAGTTAAGGTAGTAAGTACAGCAGGAATGTATAAATGTGAAACCTGCCCTTACTGCAGATTTATGGAAGTGGGGACAACATTTAATATACAAGGAAAGCGTTACATTTATAATAAAAGATTTAATTGCTGTTCCAAAAGCATGGTGTATTTAGCCACATGTGCATTATGCCCTAGTTTTTATGTCAGAAAAACTGACCAGAAATTTAAAGAAAGGGTATATGAGCATATTAACAGCATTAAAAAATTAAAAACAGACAATGCTTTAGCAAAACATATACAAGAATACCTTGACCAGAACTTTACTTTTCGATTATCTATAGATCAAGTGAAACAGGATATCCGGGGGGGGGGGGGGCTACTTCTTTAAATTTGGAACTTCAAGACTTGCTATAGCAAATAAGACTGAATGCTTATAGCCAGCCAGGCTTGAATGATGCATGCTCTTTAGCATGCATTTTAAAATTAAGAAGCCTACAAAGGTAGTGGTGTACACATATTTTTGATGTTGGTGCCAAAGTTTTTAAGTACTTATAATAATTTTTAGGGGTATTTATAATTATAATTATATCCATATTGTTATTTGTTTTTTTTCTTCTTTTTAATCATAAACTCATTGTTTTAGGACATTTCCTCATGAAGCTTAAATTGAAAAGGGTTGTCTGAATGTAATAATGTTATTACGTTATCACGTGACTCATTTTATATTATTTAAGATGTTGGGTTAGGCAACTTTAACTGCCTGATGAAGTTTTGGTGATTGAATCAAAACGAAAGCGGTTACTTCATTTGTTGTTGGATATTAAAAAAACCTTTGTGGAAGCTTTTTTCAAACTTGCCATTAGTCTTTATCTGTTGAGAAGTTTTCTTGTTACACCAGTTTGTTTATTTTGTTAGACTCTTGTTCAGATCATGTTTAAAGAAGCAATCATTTGTGAATGATCAGCTAGGGCTTAGGTGGGAGTCCATCATTAAGAGGGTAAGCATATGTGTATGTTTACATATATGTAAATATGGGTGCACTTTACATTCTTGAAATACTGAAATCTCAAATTTCAGTATCTTGAGGTTAAAATATCAAAAGCCCAATTGTGTGAAAGTCCACATAACCGAATCCGGAAATGTCAAATCAGCGATTATGGTGGTGCGCTGTGTTAATGGATAGCTGGAGATTCAGGTGACTGTTTATATGCTAAGGGTTTTGGGTAGGGATTTTAGTGTATGTTAGTGTGATGGGAAGCTGTAGGTGTAGGTTATGGTATGCTCATAGGTTCATAGGTTGGTACTAGGCTATCGTCCCTAGGGCATATACAAGCCTAGCCATAACAATTCCCTGGCTATTTCTTCCCATGCTATTTACTTCCCTGGACCCCTGTCTAGCAGGGCAACTGACGTGATCCCCGGGGTGAATTTCCTTTCTCCCATCCAATCATCAAGCTTCCTTTTGAAGAGGGCCAAAGAGGCACTCTGCTTGACATGTATGAGCAGTCTATTCCAGAGTCTGGGGAGTCTCTGTGTCGGGAACCTATCCCTCCAATATGTTTTGTTTATTGTGATGACAAGGTTTAGATCCCTGGAGCATGTGATTTCTTTAAGTGTAGCATGTCCAGCAGCTCTGGGTTTGACATGGCCTTGTATGTTAAGCAGAGATTGCCTCTGAGTAGACGATATGCAACAGAGTATAGCTGGAGTTTTTTTAAGGCGGTCAGCATAGGGCATCTGCTTTAGGCCTGTGATTCTTTTAGTGAGGTATTTCTGCAGCCTTTCCAGTTATTGCAGATGTCTTGAGAGGTACATACCAAATGGGGCATTGTATTCTATAATGGGTCCAATGAGGGTTGAGTGGGATAATGACCTCCTTTTTTCTGGATGAAAAGCCCTTAGTGATGAGGTGTTCCACATAGAAGGATTTCCTGACTGTTGTCGCGATGTGGTTATCGAAGGTGAGACCACTATCCACCTGTGTCCATAAGTCTCTTATCACACTTTTGGTGTTTCGTGTACTGCCACCTATGTGGTAATTCACAGGTACATGTTTTTTTCCCAAAGGGGATAACTATACATTTCTTGGCATTGAGCTTGAGCCCATGGCTCTGGCACCAAGCATCTGTTACTGCAAGGCCCTTTTTTAGAGTATCCACATCATTTGGGGATTCAATAATGGCTCCCAGTTTGCAGTCATCTGCGAAGTTTGTTAGCCAGAGTCCCTTAGTGTTAGCCTGTACTTCAGAGAAGTAGATGCCAAATAAGAGCGGTCCCAGGACTGAACCCTGAGGTACTCCACTTGTCACTTGTCTGGAGCTGGATTTGGAGTCAGCTACTTTTACAGTGTGGGTTCTGTCAGTAAGCCAGTTGGCAACCCATCGAGTGATGTAGGGATTCATGCCCAGCTTAGTAAGTTTATCTATGATTCCAGAGTGGGGGATGCTGTCAAAGGCCTTAATGAGGTCCAGATAGGCTGTGTGGACTGCCTTACCCTCGTCCACGGCTCTGGAGACTGATTCAAAAAAGTCAAGTCAGGTTCAGGAGAAAAGATTGGCCCTTCACGAACCCAAACTGGGTGGGGTCCAGTGTTTGAAGGTTGCCAGTGTCTTTGTTTATAAGTTCCATGATAATACATTCTATGGGCTTGCAGATTAGGCTCATCAGACTGATGGGGCAGTAATTCCTGGGATCCAAGTTGGATCCCCCCTTGTGGAGTGGAATGACTGTAGCTGTGTGCCACTCAGTGGGCATGAAGCCTGAGGTGATGGTATGATTAAACATGACACTTAGGTGAGGTGCCAGTTCATTTTGTAGTTCATGAAGTACACAGCCCGGGATGTCATCTGGTCCCATGGATGCTGTATTCTTAGCTTTGGAGAGTGCATTTTTTACCTGTGTGGCCATTATTACCGGAATTTGGCAATCTTCTGGTATTGAGATGGGCCATTTAGGGGGTGAGAGGGGGGTGAAGTTGGCACTGAATCGATCTGCCAGGATATTGGCAATATCCTTGGAATCAGTATATTTAATGCCATTCTGTTGTAGCTCAAAGCAGATCTGAGCATTGCCATTTAGATTCTTGACATAGTTATAGAATGCCTTATGGTTGTCTTTGGAATCTTTGGTAATTTTCTTTTCGTAACTAGCTTTGGAGGATTTTATGAGGGATCTCAGCTTCTTACTGAGGCTGGTAAGGGAATTTTTTGCATCCTGGGATTTTCCTCTTTTTTGCAACAGTTTCTTCCTTTTGTTGTAAAGTTTGTTTATGCCAGGGGACCACCAGCTTGGCTTCCTTTTTTTGGAGGAGAGCATCTTGGTTCTATTTGGGATGGCACGATTCATGCATGAGCAGATGCGTTCGTACAGTGCCTTAGTGTAGGACTTAGCAGTCGAACTTTCAGTTCCCGTCTGCATGGGTGTCATGAAGTGTGTCACTTCTGACTTGAGTAGCATGAAGTTGTCTTTGCAGAAGTTTTTTATGGAGGTTTCCTTACTGGGGGATGGGGTGGGATGTGGATGTTAAGGGTGATTAGCCTATGGTCTGACCTGACCAACGAGGGGGGTGACCATAGGTGTGGAGCATCGATTTCCCATGTTGGTAATGACCAGGTCTATGATATTGGAGTCCCTGGTGGGGCTATGGATTAGTTGATGCAGGGCATTGGAATTTATGAATTCCAAGAACCGTTGGGCAAAGGTGATGGTACACGAGTAGTTTTCCCAGTTAATGGCAGGATAGTTGAAATCACCCAGTATTAGGGTATTTGGTTGTATCTTAATATTTTCCAGTATGTTTAGAAAGGTGTAGTGAGAATCTTGGGGCATGGTGGAGGATCTGTAGCAAGCTACAATTTGGATTTCAGTCTTACCTAGTGTTAGTTGCACCTGGGGAATTTCCAATGCATTGTGTTGGGCAACTAGCCTGGTGGTGTGAATATCCTTGGTGAATATGGACACTCCTCCACCTTTAGTGTTTTGATCCTGGTTTGGTGGCTGAAAAGTGTGGCAAGAGTTGTAGCCTGGTATTGCAGGGGTGCTCTCTGGAGCCTTGAACCAGGTCTCAGTTACTGCACAGATATAGATTTCCCCGTTCTTAGGAGTGCCTCGAGAGAGTGCATTTTGAGGTTAACTTCTAGCATTGAGTAGCATTACCTTCAGATTTTGCATGCTTGTACCTGTTACAGTGGTGGTTTTGTCCTTTGAAGTTTGCCTAAAAAAGGCACTATAGGGGTAGCAAGAGCCTTAGCCAGTAACCTGAAAGCTAGGGGCGACAGGTGCAGACCATCAATGGCAAAGCATCGTGGTCTGTTGATCATGTCGTCCTAAGCAGACAGATACTGGATCTGGATCCCCTTTGAATGACACCAGAAGCTTAGCCAATTGTTGAAGTCAATCATTTTGTCCTTATATTGTGGTATCATTCTG